>NC_050573.1:41082133-41219102 GCF_011100635.1 Trichosurus vulpecula | reverse complement strand
TCCAAAGTCTTTCTTGACAGCTGGTGAGGCACAAAATAACACGGGTGTATCTGCAAGTAAGCAAGAATTTGCATAAACAGCAGCTGCTGCATTACCCAAGGACACGTAACCATAAAGAATTTCTCTGCCTTCTGAAACAAAAGGTAAAAACCTGCAGGAAATAATGAGTTTGGTAACCACCTGTTAATGGTTGTACATACCTACAATAAAAGAACCATGTGCTGATGGCCCAAACACTTTTCTGAAGCATATTTTTTTTCCTAATTAAAAGTAAATCTATCATTATGATAAAAAATAATTTTACAGCAGTAATAAAAATGTTCTCTTCACTTAGGTGGCATTTCTCCACTTAGCTGCTATATTTTTTTCTCTTGTCCAAAGTATCGGAACTGATTCAGTAATGCATATATGGATTGGCTCTATTAAATTCCTCCATTTGTTTCACGGAGTGGTGCATTAGGATGGTAGAACAAGCATGGGGAAATCAAAGTACCAAAACACGTATTGTCTTTTTTTTTTCTGGTCAGCTGAAAGCTTCCCTCAAATAGCCCCAGGTTAGAGTATGCTTTCCAAAGCTGGTCTTACCTTCATAGAGACAAATCTAATATCCACCCATGGTGAGAATGGAAAACAATATGTCATTTGCTGACCTTTGATACCCATGGGCTATTCCAACCACTACCCCACTTTCAGTAGCAGGTAAAGTTTCAGGAGAAGCTGAAGTCACAAAATTGCACCCTCCAAAGAAAAGAATCATGGGAATTTTTAGCACAATGTCTGGCATATAATAGGCGCTTAATAAATGCTTATTAATTAATTAATTGGAACTTTGAATCATGATCAAGTCAACTCTGCTACTGCTCCTGGATAGGGTGCATCAATCTACTCCCCTAGAGCCCCATTCACTATTTTAATAACTTTCTGCTCTTTCTTGTCTCCTTCCCTCCTCATTTTACTGGTTATAATGTAAGATCCTTGAAGCAGAAACTATTTTTTTTGTATCCCTAGTATTTAGCACAATGCTTGGCATATAGTAAGAATTTAAATGATGTTTTTTGTTTCATTCAAATGAATGTAAATATTATAATCTCTATTTTACAGATGGGAAAACTGAGGCTGAGATAATTTGAATGATTTGTCCAAGGGCAAAATATCAAGTGTTTGTCTCTTCTTTTCACTTTTCTCTGTCCCTGTCCTGTGTCTTTGTCTGTCTCTGTCTCTTTCTGTTTCACCCTATGTCTCTGTCTGTCTCTCTGTCCCTCTGCATCTCTGTGTCTGTGTCTTTGTCTCTGTGTCTTTGTCTCTGTCTCTGTGTCTCTGTCTCTATCTCTCTGTCTCTATCTCTGTGTTTCTGTCTCTCTCTCTGTCTCTGTCTCTCTCTGTCTCTGTCTCTTTCTGTCTCTAACTCTGTCTCTTTGTCTTTCTGTCCCTGTCTCTGTCTCTGTCTCTGTCTCTCTGTCTCTCTGTGTCTCTGTCTCTCTTTCTCTCTCTCTGTCTCTGTCTCTCTCTCTCTCTTTCTCTCTGTCTCTCTCTCTCTGTCTCTGTCTCTCTCTGTCTGTCTCTTTCTGTCTCTATCTCTGTCTCTCTGTCTTTCTGTCCCTGTCTCTGTCTCTGTCTCTGTCTCTCTCTCTCTCTCTCTCTGTGTCTCTCTGTCTCTGTCTCTCTCTCGGTCTCTCTCTCTTTCTAATGAAAGGGAGATCTAATCAAGTATAATCATTTTTTCCAGTTTCTATTTTCCAGTTTGCAGACTGATATCAATACTTTCTTTATTTGTGACAGGATGTCATTTCATGAAATGTTAATCCTATGTTTCAATCCAATTATCCATTGCAGCGCTTACCTAAAAATAAAGCAACTGACCTGAGTCTTTCTTTTTATCTCTCGCCCTCTCACATTCCTTACTCAATGTGTATTTTAAAGACCCAGTCTGCACTTCCCAAGATATATCTGGAAGCCATTTAGCATTCTGGTTTTAGAAGCATATATCTAGAGCTAAAGAAGATTTTAGAAGAAACCTAGTCCAGCCCTTCCATTTTACAGCTGATGAAACTCAGTTTGCAAGAGGATAAGCGATTAGACCAAAGGTATTCCCAAAAGTGCAATTTTAACCCAGGTCCAATGATTTAGGAGTTGGTGTTCTTTCCTTGGGTACTGCACAGAAGATCTGAGTTCAAATCCTGGTTCTGCCACTTATTACATATGTGTCTTTGAGCAAATCCCTTAAATTTTCTTGTTTCCTTCTTATCTGCAAAATAAGAGGACAAGAGGAGATCCTTTCTAAGGACCTTTTCAGTTCTCACTCAATGAACCCCAAATAATTGTAGAGAAAACCAAGTCTAGTAAGGGGTGTATGCTTGTGTGTGTGTGTGAGCATGTGTGTGCGTGTGCAAGAGAGAGAGAGAGAGAGAGAGAGAGAATGTGTGAGAGACAGACAGAGACAGAGAGAATGAGAGAGAGACAGAGAGAGAGAAACAGAGAGAGATAGACAGACAAAGAGAGACAGACAGACAGGTGGACAGACAGAGAGAACAAAATAGTAAAAGAACAAGGTAATTATACAGGTTATCTTTGAGCATCCTACAATTCAAAGGAGGATTTGCCCAAAACAATAAAGAAAATAGTATCTTGGGAGATATCTATGACCCCAGGCACAATCAGTGGAGAGGTCTATCCCAGGACAAAATGAAGTTGCTTATCACTTAAGCACTGGACACTTCTAGGGTTGGGGGCAAAGGGCAGAATGAGGGAAAGACATTATGAATGGAAGTATGCCTCTGCTATAATGATCATTGGGGTGTTTCTACACTGCTGAAAGGGGCAAAAATCTGGACAGAAGGAGACTGAAAGGGCAGGAACTGCCTTTGGGAGGAAATGTGAGGGACAAGGGAGTGGACAGGCCAGAAAAAAAGACCACCTAAATTTCCCACCCTATGGCAAAGCTTCATGGCCCTACACTAGTTAAGGCTTAGTACTACAATCAAAATTTTCTAGCTGTAAAGTCCCCATGAATACCAGACAAGTATAATGGTTAAGTGGAGGACCTCCCAAAATCCATAGTGATGATAGGCTGATCACTATATTTGCAACAGGGTCTTTCTAAATTAAGGAGTGAGAAGTAGGCCAGTGCATAGTTATTTCCAAAGCAAAGGGCAAAATAGGATTTCATTCCAGGAAGTATTGTTCTTTAATCCTCATATCCTTTTTCTGAGGATAAATAAGTCTGGCAGAGCAGGTTAAAGGATACTACAAGGAGAAGACAGCATGGTGTCATGGATCATATTGGATTTGGAGTCAGAAGTAGCTGTTCAAGTCCCAACTCAGATATTTACAAGCTGTGTTGTGTGACGCTGGGCAAATCACATCACATCACTTTGCCTCTGTTTCCTCATCTGTAAAATGAAGGACTTGGAACAGAAGGTTTCTTCCAGCTCTAAATCTACTATCCTTTGTGTACTCCACGTTCTTTACTTTTACAAAATGCAGTACCCATTGCTTCCTTCAAGTCCCAACTAAAATCCAACAGTCTATAAGAGGCCATTCTCGATCCTCAATGCTAGTACCTTCCCTCTGAGATTGTCTAGAATTTACCCTCGTTTGTATGTGGTTGTTTGTATGCCATCTTCCATGTTAGACTGTGAGCTCCTTGAGGGCAGGGACTAGTTTTCTCTAGTTTGTTTTATTTTTTACTTTTTATTTTTTTCCCTTTGGTATCCCCGATGCACAGTGTCTAGAATACTAGAATGACTTAATGGATGCTTAATTAAAGGATTGATTCTAGAAGTAGCTACAAGCTTGAATTCACTTGGAGAAAACCACATTTATATACACAAGTATATTCTAAATATGGGAAGAGACAATGTAAAGTCATTTGAGGGAACAGAATGGGCTAATAATTGAAGGACTGGGCAAAGCCTCATGGAAGACAGTAATATGTGTATATACACATATGTAAATATTATATTATATGTAATATGCACAGGCATCTATATATACACATGTATATACACATGTGCACATGTGTGTACAATACATTCATATATACATGCATACACATATACACACATATATATGTACATGCATACATATACTCTGTGTGTGTGTTTGTGTGTGTGTCAATCTTTTAGTAGTGTCTGACTCTTCATGACTCCATTTGGGGTTTTCTTGACAAAGATAATGGAGTGGTTTGCCATTTCCATCTCCAGCTTTTTTTCTACAAATGCATAAACTGAGGCAGACAAGGTTAGGTGACTTGCCCAGGGTCACAGAGCTAGTAAATGTCTGAGGCCACATTTTAATCAGAAAGATGGGTCTTTCTGGTTCTAGGCCCAGCACTATCCACTGCACCACCAAACTGTTTCTCTTTTGGCCAGGCACGCTAAGAGTCTTCCCCTCCCAGTTTGATTTTTTTTGAGTTTTGATTAAAGGGACCATCCCTTGATTAACTTCTTAAAGAAGCCTATTCACTGAATGGGCATTATCTCACTCAAAGTGAGAACCTGAAAAGACCTTAGCTTGAAAAGACCAGGGTCTCCCAATGCATCCTGGGTCATCTCCAGTCATCCTGGAAAATATCACACCACTGGACCCAAATGGCTCTGGAGGAGAAAGTGAGACTGGTGACCTTGCACAGCCCTCCCTCACACAAATCAAAGTCATCTGCAAGTCATGTCATCATTTCTCTGTTGTCATGGTCCTCTTCGAGAACGAAAGACAAATACAACAGCAATGACCCAGCTCCTCAAATCCATTAGTCAGTTGTGGGGATGTCTACCCTGAGCAAGTGAAGACTTCCCCTGATGGAATGGGAGGATTACAATAGTTTGTTCCAACAGGCGTGAGGTTGGCTGAAGCGCGAGCTATGGAGAGTCTAGAGACTGGCCAGACATCAAAGATGCCAAGGTCATCCACTGCATCCCAGGCCATCACTAGTCATCCTGATTTTTGTCTTGCCACTGTACTTTGGTGACTCTGGAAGAGAGAATAAGGCTGAGCCTACTTTGTGCAACTCTTCCTCATTTAAATCCAATTCATGAGAAAATCAAGACATCACCATATGATATCATTGTTCCTCTCAGAAAATGAAGAATAAACAGCTCTCTCTCTCTCTCTCTCTCTCTCTCTCTCTCTCTCTCTCTCTCTCTCTCTTTCTCTCTCTCTCTTTCTCTGTATATACACACACACATACATACATATATATAGTATAGGGACTGTGGGATGGGGGTATAAATATATATATATACATATATATGTTTATGTATATGCATATGTACGTATAAATATATATATATACACACATATATATATATGTTTACGGATATGCATATGTATATATAAATATGTGTATGTAACTATGTTTATAGGTATATACATAAATACTCTCTAAGAATTTAAACACTTTGCATGTATATGTTAGAATATAAACACACATGCGCACGCACACACACGTGCGCACACACACACACACACACACACACACACACACACACACACACCCCATTAGAATGTATACTTTAAGGGCAGGGGCTATTTCACTTTTATATTTGTACCATTACTGCTTAACCCAGTCCTTAGTGAATGGTAAAAGTAATAAACTTTAATGTATCATCTATACCTATTGAGCCCATAGTAAGGACCCAATAAATGCTATTCATTCAAGGTGATGATACCATGCTTTCGCAATAACAAAATGAAATTAAAGACACCATAACAAAACATTAAAAAAATTAAAAGCATTAGATGAAAATCATGTTCCCTTATGGTAAACTTTCAGCCCTCTTCCTCCTGAAATTACTGCATGAATGCTAATGTTTACAAACACATTTCCAGTATGTGATGTATTATTACAGAACAGATGTTCCTAAATTATATAATAGTCTTGGATAAATAATTTTCCATCAGGCCTCCTCTATCTGTACATATCTATTTGGCTTTGTATTTCTCTGCCTGTCTGTACTGTTCTCCATAGTTAATGGTCGTTAATGGTCTGCTTCCAAGTCTTCCTCTTCCTGCTCACAAAGCAGAACAGGCTTGCATGTGAATATTTGGAGAGCAGAAAGTTTTATTTTTGTTGTCATTCTATTAACAATGGAATATTTTTCACAATATTGGGCCTTTGAGAAGTTTTGCCTTATCGATCCATTGACATTTGTCAGATACCTACTATTTATCAGGCAAAGTGCTAAATTCTGAAAGATACAAAGACAGAAATGAAATATTCTCTGCCCTTAAAGGACTTACTTTCTATCAGAGAAGTACAGAAATGTACGCCTATGCGTACCGAGGAGAAAGACACTAAAAGCTAGGAGTTATCCAAAAAAAGGTTTCTGCAGTCACTTTGTTCAGATTGCCGAGTCTTGGCCCAAATCATTACTTCATAAGGTACCCAGGACACGAATGCTAAGTTTTTTCATGATACCACTCCTCACTCTCTGGACTTCTTGATTTCCTTGCTAGCAGCTTTACTCTAATGAGGGTACTCCTTTTCCCTCACCCAACCCCATAATCCCCTTTCCATGTTGTCTTTAAATTTTCAAATATAAATTCCCTGAAGACAGTTACTATCCTTTGTTTTTGCTCATTCTGATATCCCCAGCTCTTACCACAGTATCTCATACAGAGTAAGTGCTTAACAAATGCTCTATCTTATCTATTTATCCAAGATAAATAATTATTTCCCTCATATTAATAATTAATTATTGAACTAGGATCAGGATTTTTTAAGAAGTCTAGTAAGTCATTCAGTCTCTGAAAGATGTTGTTGATGGATGAGATTGCCCAAATGCCTTTTGGGGCACATGCCTTTTAATCCTGGGTGAAAGACCCCACTGAACTAGAAAACCTTACAAAGAATTTAATCTAAGATGTATTCCGGCCCATTGTGTTCCACTCAGGCAGGCTAGATTGCCCAAAACTGGGGATAGTCTGGCTTAAGATAATCTCTCTTTGTTCAGGAATGATATAATCAGTCATGTCCACCAGCCCTTTATTAGAATAGTTCCACCTCTCATTATAATATTCATTCTCTCATTACCTCTTAACCAGAGTTGATTGCCACCCTCAGGAACACTCAGTCTTTCAAGGCCATATAAGCATAAAGTGGGTCCCATGAGGGGTCTTTGGCATTCGAGAGTGCCACTGACCCCTTTCATTAATTATCTGCTAATATGATTAATAAAATGATTAATTACCCAGAAACTATGTCTCTTGACCTTTTTGTATGTCACACATCCATCTCTTTATCTAGGCTCTTGAGTTGAGGTATGAAAGATAACTACCTAGAATACTGCATTTGGAATCAGAAAGAACTGGATTAAAATTATTTCTCTGTCATAGACTGACTGAGGTACCCTGGACAAGTTATTTAACCTTTCAGAGTTCCAGAAAATTCCCTGAGGGAGCATCAGATCTTCATTGTTAGAGGGAAATTCCTTACATGGATAGTCCTCATGTTAATGGAAAAACAGATTTAGACTTCCCTTAATTGGGGATAAATGATACCCATTATATGTACCTCACATGGTTGTTAGAGGGGGAAGGGCACAAATAAGACAGTTTATGTTTATTCCATAAAAATGAAGCCCCTTTTCTCTTTTGTTTTGTTTTGTTTTCTTTCTCATGGTTTCTCCCATTGGTTATAATTCTTCTATGCAACATGAGTAATGTGAAAATGTGTTTAATAAGAATGTATGTATAGAGCCCATATCAGATTGCATGCTGTCTTGGGGAGTGAGGAGGAAGGGAGAGAGGGAGAAAAAATTTAAAACTTATGGAAGTGAATGCTGAAAATTGAAAATAAATAAATTAAATTCTAATAAATAAATAAATGAATAAATAAAAAAATAAATATTAAGCCCTTAATATGTGACAAGCACTATACTAAGTACTGAGAATCCAAAAAGAGGCAAAAGACTATCCCTGCCCTCAATAAGCACACAGTCTAATGGCGGAGACAACATGCCTGCAAATATCTACAAAGCAAATTGCTCTACACAGAGAGGACTTCCAGAGCAGGTGCTGTGAGTTAACCTTGTCACACATATTTGTCACATATGTGCCTCACTGCTGTTGTGATTTAAGTTTAAATTTGCTCTTCCCACACATTTCTTGCTGTGTGCATTTGCAGGAAGTTGTATACCAGGTTTTTAGAAGAATGCTTTGTATCAACTGTCTTTACCATCTTTTCTAAGAGTAGTATCTGTCCATTGAGGACCCAACCAACCAGTTCTAGGAGAAGTTGGGAAATGGTGCTATTTCCTCTTCCTCCTCCTCCTCTTCTTCATCCCCTCCCCTCCCCCTCCCTCTTCCCTCCCCCTCCCCCTCCCTCTCCCCTCCCTCTCCCTCTCCCCTTCCCCTTTCCTCTCCCCCTCTTCCCTTCCCCAACTCTTCCTTCCCTCCCCTGCCCTTCCTCCTCCTCTTCTTCCCTCACCACATATGTTTGCTTTCTCCACTTGGGGCACTATAACCTTACTTGTAGGTTTTCTGTCCATAGGAATACAATTTGAGGTTGCTTATGTTTTGTAAAATATTTTGGGGTATAGAGGCTAACTTTTCTTAATTTTAATTTATTTTGATTATTGTTGTTGTTCTCAAAAAGCTGGGACAATTCACTTTTTGTCCTGTATAGTTTTCATTTATGACTTCTTGAAATATTGCTCAAGGAAAAATAGGCTTTAAAAAAAAAAGCCCATTGTGTTTCAAATGGAGCTACTTGACTATGCCTTAAAACCCAAATCACTCTAGCTTTCATTGAATGGCCAATAATAGCCCCCTGCCAGAGCCTCTGTGGCTCATTGTTCATGTTTTGATGGCTTAGAATGAGCATTAAATAGCAATTGCTTTCTATTCTAGCCAGAAACTCTGAGGGTCTTCCCCTCCCTGATGGATATTTTTGTTATGGTAAACTAGGCCATCTTTTGTCTCATGTCTTACCTAGCCCTTGGTCACTGAGTGGGTATTGCCTCAGACAAACCGAAATCAGAAAAAGACCTTAATTTAGAAAAGCCAAGATCATTGCCTCCTGGGCTATCACCAATTGTCTTAACTTTTGTCTTGCTGCTGGACTTTGGAGTAGAGAGTGAAGCTGAGAGTTTTGTGCTGCTCTGCCTCATTTAAGTCCAATTCACATGCAAGTTAGGACATCAGCCTCAGGTTGTCATTGGTCCTTTTCCATAAAGGATAAACAATAACATAGAGTATATGTGGGATAAACTGTGGTGTTTGTCCTTCATTCTTGGAGAGGACCATGTCATCAGGGAGATGATGACATGACTTGCAGTGACTTTGATTTGAGTGAGGGAGAGCTGTGCAAGGTCACCAGCCTCACTTTCTCCTCCAGAGCCATCTGAGTCCAGTGCCTGATATTCGCCACAATGACTGGAGGTGGCCCAGGATGCAATGGGAGACCCTGGCTCTTTCAGGGTAATGTTTTTCAGGTTCTTACTTTGAGTTAAGTAATGCTCATTCAGTGAATAGACCTCTTTAATAAGTGAGTCAAGGAAAGGTCCCTTTGATCCAAAAAGAAAAAAGAAAGAAAAAAAAATCAAACTGAGAGAGGAAGACCCTCAGGTTTTCTGGCCAGAAGAGAAACAGTTACTATCTACATTCACTCTGAGCTGCATAGCCCTCTCTCAGTCAAATCAAAGTCAACTGCAAGTCATGTTGAAGAGGTCTAAGCAAAGTGATGATGGTAGGGAACCACGCATTTCTAGAGGTGCTCATGACCCCAAAATACCAACACGCCAGGTCCTGCAGAAAGAATTTGACTCAAGCCTTCTCAGCCAAGGGAAAACACAAAGTTTATTAAGGATTCACCATAATGGGTTGTCTTAAAAAAAAATCCCACCCTTTGTGACACCTGTTTTCACAAGCGGGCCAGATTCAATCTACTGAGCTAGATTGAATCTGAGAGCCTTCATGGAGGCAAGATGGAGATTATATACACAAAGATTGTGGGAGGGGTTGAGGGGTGGTCTGGGGTGACTAAAGGAGGGCTTTAGGGAGGGTCTTGAGGAGGAGTCTAAGGAGGACCCAGATGAGGTCAGACTCCAGGAACCAGGAGAATGGGATTAAGGGTGGGAAGTAGCTGAAGGCATGGATATTGATAGTGTCAAAGGTGGGAAGTAGCTGGACAATAAAGGGCAAGGCTAGGTAGAGATTTGGGCCTAATGATAAGGTAAGGCTTATGGCCTTAGGGGAAGGCCAGATCTAGTTGGAATATTCAAGGAGAGTTCAAGGGGGCTCCCAGAGACTCATCAATATCAATATTGATGAGGGCAATGAGTGCCCTCATCAATATCATCCTCTCCCTGACATCATGGTCCTCTTTGAGAACAAAGGACAAACACAACAACAACAACAGAACCTGTGATGGGATAAATAGGAAATAATTAAAAGAAGAAAAGCACTGGAATTATGAGGAATTAAAGAAAGTTTCCTTTAGAAGAGGATATTTTATTTGGAACTTAAAGGAAGCCAGGGAGGTTGGTAGTGGGAGTAAAAGAAAGAAGGTATTCCAGGCATGAGGGAAAGCACAAGAAAATACCTAGAGTCAAAAGATGAAATGTTTTATTTGTGGAACAGCCAGGAGACCAGTGTCATTGGATCTAAGAATACATGTTGGGGATTAATGTGTAAGACAGGAAAGGCAGAAGGGAGCTAGGTTATAACAGAATTTGAATGCCAGTCAGTGTGTTTTATATTTGATCCTAGAGACAGTAAGGAGCTACTAGAGTCTATTGAGTAGGGGGAGGGGTTGTGACATGATAAACATGCATAATTATCTTAGTGACCAGAGGATGGATTGGAGTAGGGAGAGACTTGGGGCAGGCAGTTGCCCCAGCAAGCTGTTGCAATAGTCCAGGTGCAAAGTAATGATGGCATGCAAGGGGAGTATATTTAAGAAGTCTCTTGCAAAATCAATGGTTTTTTATAATTGTCATTTATTATGATTGCCTCCCCATATTTTTCAATGCTTGGATCATTGGTTGCTATTCTGCCAACTTTTCTTTGTGATTTAATTTAGATAAATTCAACAAAGGTACTGAGTGCCTCCAATGGACAAGTCAAGAATCAACTGGCATGGTGGACGGAGTCCCATCATGGCCCTCAGTGTACCCATCTCTTATTAAGGAGCCCTGACTTTGGGCTCAAGTAGAATGGATTCAATTTTGAGAGAGCCTGGCCCATAAGCAAAGGGATTAGACATTTTTGTGCATTAGTTCATTGCCTCTTTCCCAGAGTAGAAGTCTGTGTAAAATCTCTCTGGCTCATATCTAGGGTCTCACCAAAAAAGGATTAACAGAATCTTTTCTATAACATGCAAAATAGTGGGCATCAGGTGTAGGACAGGTATTTACTTCCTCCAACAGAAAAGAAATGTTTATAGAGCAAAAAATTCATAAAGATACATTGACAAATACTTAAAACATGAAACAGTTATACACAATTCCTCTTCTATCTTCCCAGACATCTGATATAGAGAAGATTAAATTTGAAACACTTCATGGGAGTGATAGGTATTTTATTTTAATCTTGGATCAGTGGTGTCTGAACAAGTCCCTCCAAGTCCTTATCTTCTGGCCAGCCTGGCATGCATGATTCACACTCCTGTCCTGGGTCCTCTTTTCCTCTGAGAAGGATGCAGATGCAGAAAGCAACTCTCTGTAGTCAAGGAGCACTGAGAAGTCTCCATGACTCTAGGCCTTTTGAGCCTACAATATAGTCACAAAGGTTGAAAATATCCACTTTTAGGTAGCTCAGTGAGTAGAACACTGGCCCTGGAGTCAGGAGGACCTGAGTTCAAACTGGGCCTCAGACACTTGACAGACACTTACTAGCTGTTTGACCTTGGGCAAGTCACTTAACCCCAATTGCCCTGCCAAAAAGCAAAAAAAAAAAAAATCAGCTTTTCAGAATTACAGATGGATCACCTGTGATCACGAAAAAAAACCCACAAAGTGGTTGCTGCAGCCAGTGACTTGAGAACCAATTCCAGAACCAGTTTTGATAACAGTGAAATAGAACAGTATAAAAGCTGCCTTGAAGCTTAACATCAAAAAAGAGAAAAGAAACACCTAAGATCTTGGCAACTGGTCCCATCACTTCCTGGCGAATAGATGGAGAAGAAATGGAAGCAGTGCCATATTTCATATTCATGGGCTCAAAGATCACTGCAGATGGCGACTGCAGTCATGAAATGAAAATTCACTTGCTCTTTAAAAAAAAAAAAGCTATGGCAAATCTGCACAGCATACTAAAAAGCAGAGACATTGCTGCCAAAGATCCATGTAGTTAAAACTATGGTTTTTCCAGTAGCAATGGATGACTATTAGAGTTGGACTATAAGGAAAGCTGAGGACCGTGGAATGGTTGCTTTTGAGTTGTGGTGCTAGAGAAGACTTCTGAGAATCCCTTAGACAACAAGGAGACCAAATCAGTCAATACTTTAAGAAATTAATTCTGGCTATTCACTGGAAGGTCAAATACTGACGCTGAAACTTGAATACTTTGGCCCCATAATGAGTAGACAGGATTCATTGGAAAAGACCCTGATGCTGGGAAAGATTGAAGGCAAAAGGAAAAGAGGACAGTAGAGGATGAGATGGCTAGTGGAATAGAAGCAATGAACATGAGCCTCTGGGAGATAATGGAGGATGGAAGGGCCTGGTATGCTATGGTCCATGGGGTCATGAAGAGTTGGACACAACCGAATGAATGAACAAGGATAACAATCCTGCCTCACTCGGAAAAGCCTCTGCTCTCACTCTTAGATAGGTGAAGGCTTCGTAGCCATTTTCCCCAAGAGAGAGAAGCCCCTTCCCCTCCCATTAATAGGAGTTCAAGGGATTTCTTCTCAACTGTATACTCATTGAGTCTTGAAAGATGGCTGGGTGGGTTGTTTATCCATTGGAACCTTGTGAGTGAGTGACTCTTCCTATTGATCCTTCAATCAGCTTGTATGTAGTCCTCAGTGACAAAGACTTTGGAGACCAACCAGGAATCTCTGAGCAAGTAAGCAGAGCATGGATCTATCGCCATACATGTTCCCTGTGATATCTCCCATCATGCCAAAATTTGATTCCTTCAACAATAAGCCAGGTCACAAGTGTCTGTCTTCTTATGAGGCCAGAACTCATACTCCATGGTCTTGTTCCTTTTGTATAAGCAAGTTGCTGATCAAAATCAGTGGAGGGAGAGTCCATACTAGGAGTTCTTCATTGTGATGATATCACAGGTCCAGCCCAACAAAGGATCAAGGCACTGGAGATAACAATGTTAAATAACGACACAGTTATTGCCCCAAGGCATTCATATTATATTGGGACATATACACGGATCACTTTAGTATAATGTTGATAGGCCATGATGGAAGAAAGGAGGAGTGCAGACCATCCTTTATGAAAATGTGAGAGGGCTAGGTTTTCTTTCCTTTTGCCTTGTACTAGCATAATTTCTGTGTCCTGCTTTACCATCATGTACACATCCTCTGCCTACCTGAGAAATTTTATTTCAAGCCTCAAAGTTTTGCCCAGAATAAGAAATACAATAATAGACAGCTTCTGACTTTCCTTAAGCCCACTGACATTTCTTGAGATTGTTGTTTCAGTCCTAAAGCCGAGTCCCACTTTCCTCTCCAGCTTTTCAAAAGCCTTGGATTTGTCTCTAAAAGATTCTCTTCTTTACTTCTTTGCAAACCTCATTGTTGGTGTTCTTGGCTGGCAGATGACCAAGAAAACAATGTTGTTTCTAGATTTTCGAGAATAGTCACATATCAACAGCAAGGAGGCATGTGGCACTGAATTAGGGGAGACAATTGATCAAACCTTCCAAACAAGCAGATGGGGTGGAGTGGGGGGTGGGGGCATAATTATCATTTTTAAGCTTGTCTGTTTCCCAACCCAGTCACTGTTTTCATGTGTCATTTTGGAGTATTCCTACAAGGTCGCAAAATTCACAAGGCAGCTCTAGTCTGAGAACCAGGGGAGTTTGATGCCCTTCCAGCATTTGATCCTAAAAGTGGTCTCAGGATCAGGAGAGTTGTATTTCAACTATCTGGGCACAAGGAGGCATCAAGGAGGACATGCACTGCTTCCAGGTTTTTTCATATCCCCTTTCTTTTCCATTGAAAGATATTTACCATTCAGTGTTTTGTTTTTTTGTTGTTATTGGGGGCAGGGGAGACTTGACCTTTGATTTCATTCATATAGGGAACTCCCATCTGGGAAAGCTAATCAACTAATGAAAATCAGCACCTTCTTTGAAATTTACTTTCTTATTGGATTGTCCTGAGCCCTGAGAGGTTTAGTCACTTGGGCCAGGGTTACACAGTCAGTATGTGGGACTTGAATACATGTACATAGTTGCATTTTGTCTTTGCTCCTAAAGAGTAAGCTCCTTGACCGCAGGAAATATTTTTGTCTCTCTTTGCATCCCTGGAACTTTGTATATTGCCTGACATATAGTAACTGCTTAATAAATGTTTGTTGACTGAATTCATGACTAAGAGACCACCCGGATGTACTCTAAGCTATATTGGCACTCATTTCTGTTGACATCCTTTGTTTTTACATCATCTTTATTTTTGAATATGTATCTTTCTTCTCTCTTACTCAAATAACCATCCTCTATAACAAAACATGAAAAGCAAAGATAAGAAAAAAAAATAAAAGCAGTAAAACTCACCAACTAAGCCTGACAAAGGCAATGTTCCAAACCCACAGTTGCACGTGTTCATAAAGAATGGAGAAAGGTACATTTTCTCATCTCTTCTATGAAGCCAAGCTTAGTGACTGTAATTACACAGCTTTCAATTTCAAGATTGTTTTTGTTATTGCTCTTTCCATGTAATTGTTGTATTCTTGGGGGCAGAGCCAAGATGGAGGAGTGAACTCAGCCAGCTTTTTTTTTTTTGGTGAGTTTTCCCAACCCACCCCCTCTACAACTTAAAAAATGCACTAAACCAAATTCTGAGCTGGAAAGCTAAGAAAATATCACAGTGGGTCATCTTTTCTAGTCCAGGACAGCTTAGGAAGACAGAAAAAGAGGTCTGGGGACACTGGGGTGGTGGCTGATGGGCAACATGACATGCTGGAAGCAACACTGATTTTGGACAGTGGTGGCAGTGGCACCAGGAGCAGCTTAACTCCTATAATAGTAATGGGAGTAAACACTTGGTCAGAAATTAATCCTGGAGGATCCCTGTAATAGCACTGGAAGCAGGAATAAATGCTATTTGGAAGCCCTGTCTCCTATTACCCAGTTCAGGTTCATAGTTCTAGGGTTAAGATGAGTGGTCAAGGTAGTGAGTGATAAGAACTAGAATATACACTCTCTTTGCGAGGAAGGCAGTGACCAGAGCTCTCTGCAGATAACACCAGATTGGAAGCATCAAAAACTTAGAGGCCCCCAGACTGGGTTGTGAAGGCAGCAGAAGGACACAAAAGACAGAAAATTAAATTAGCCAGCCATCCTCCCACCCCAGGGATGAGCAAAGCCCAACTTTAACATAAAGTCAAAAATCAAGAAATTGGCTAGAAAAAAATAAGAAAACAAAAACATAAATCAAACAACATGTGTAAACAACAACAACAAAAGAATGTGACTATTAAAAAAACTTCTTTGGTGATAGCAAAGCTCAAGACAGAAATGAAGACAATGACTTGAAAATACCTATAAGCAAAGGCTCAAAGAAAAACACAGATTGGAACCAAATGTAACAAGAATTCTTAGAAGAGCTTTAAAAAGAGCATTAACTAATTTTTTATAAAAGAAATGAGAATATTAGAGGAAATTTTTGGAAAATAAATGAAAAATATGCAAAAAAATATGAAAAGAGAATTAACTGTTTGGGGAAAGAGGCACAAAAATATTAAGAAAAATTCATTAAAAATCAGAATTAACCAAATGGTAAAAGAGGTACAAAACTTCAATGAAAGAAAATAACTCTTTAAAAATTAGATTCAGTGAACTAATGCCTTTATAAAACATGTTTCAAAAGGACAAAAGAATGAAAAATAGAAAAATAGTACAATATCACAAAAGAAGTGGAACTAACATGGGAAATAGATTGAGGAGAGATAATTACAGAATTAGTAGACTATCTGAAAGGCATGACCAAAAAAAAAAAAAGACCCAGACATCACATTTCAAGATATTATTAAAGAAAATTGCTCAGTTACAAAACAGAAATTGAAAAAATCCACTGGTTACCTCCTGAAAGAAATACCCAAATGAAAATAGTCAGGAGTATTATAGTCAAAATCCAGGGCTCCCAGGTTAAGGAGGAAATACTACAAGCATCTAGAAAGACATAATTGAAATACCAGGATGCCGCAATCAGAATCAGAATCACACAAGATGTAGCAGTTACCACTATAAAGGAATGGAGTGCTTGGAAAATGATTTTCCAGAAGGCAAAGGAACTAGGATTACAACCAAGAATAACCTACCCAGAAAAACCAAGTATAATCCTTCTGGGCATAAAACGGATTTTTAATGAAACAGACTTTCATGCATTCCCAAAGAAACAACTAGAGCCGAATAGAAAAATCAACATTCAAAGACAAGACTGAAGAGAAGCATACATGGGTAAATACGAGTAAGAAATCATAAGGGATTTAATAAGGTTACATTGCTTTCATCTCTACTTGGGAATATAATAAATGGGGCCCCTAAGAGATTTATCATTATTACGTCAATTAATAGGAATCTACTTGAACAAATGGAATATGTATAAATCTGTTACACTGGGAACAATCTCAAAAGAAAAATGGAAGGGGAAAAAAGGGTGATGCACAGGGAGAAGGAGGAAGGGAGATGAAGTGTCACATAAATGGAGCATACAAGAAAGAGTATTTATAAGGAGTAGAAAATAGAGAGGTGGGGCTGATAACACTTGAACCTCACTTGCAGCTGAACTGTTTCAGGGAAGGTAGAATATATATACACACAGTGGGGTACAGAAATTCATCTTATCTAGTAGGAAAGGAGTACAAGAAAGGGATAAGAGAAAGGGGGTGTGATAAGAGAGAAAGTAAATTAGGAGAGATGGTTGTCAAAAGCAAAACAGATTTTGAGGATAGGGCAAAAAAAAAGAAAGATAAATAGAAGAGAATAGGATGGAGGGAAACATATAGTTAACAATCATAACTGTGAAAGTGAACAGGGTAAACTCACCTATAAAATGGAAGAGAATAACAAAATGGATTAGAAGCCAGAATCCAACAACATATTGTTTATAAGATATGCACTTGAAACAAAAAGACATACAGAGTTAAATTAAGAAGGTACAGCTGAATCCATTGTTTTTCAGCTAACATAAAAAGAAAAGGGTAGCAATCATAGTCTTAGACAAAGCAAAAGCAAAAATAGACCTAATTAAAAGATACACTTGGGGGGAAATATTTTGCTAAAAAGGTACCATAGATAATGAATTAATATTGATCCTGAATCTATGTGCAATAAATGGCACAAGATGCTGGTCCTTGAAGGGAAAGCTAAAAGAATTACAGTAGGAAAGAGATAGTAAAACTATACTAGTCAAGGAACCTCAATTTACTCCCTCTTATGCCTACATAAATCTAACCATAAATTAAACAAGAAAGAGATTAATAGGATTTTAGAAAACTTAAATATGACAGAGCTCTAGAGGATATTGAAGAGGAAAAGAAATTTCTCAGCTATACATGGCACCTTTACAAAAACTGACCATATGCTTGGGCATAAAATTGTCAAAAAAATGAAGACAAGCAGAAATATAAGTATACTTTTCCTATCATAATGGAATAAAATTACATTTAACAAAGATTCTTGGAGGCATAAATTAAAAATTAATTGGAAACTAAAAAATCTAATCCTAAAGAATGAGTGGGTCAAAAAACAAATCATATAAACAATAATTTCATTTAAAATGATGATAACAATGAGACAACATATCAGAATTTGAGGAATGCAGGAAAGTAGTACTTAGGGAAAAACTTATGTCTCAAAATACTTACATAAATAAAAGGGAGAAAGAACAGATTAAATAAATGGGAAGGCAACTAAAAATACTAGGAAAAAAAAACAAATTTAAACCCCCAAATTAAATGCCAAAATAAAAATCCTGAAAAATCAAAGGAGAGATTAATACAATTGAAAGTTTAAAAAAAGTGAACTAATAAAGCTAGCTTTTGGTGGAAAATAGATATATTATCCACTAATTTGATTTAAGAAGCAGAAAGAAGAAAATCAAATTCCCTGTATCAAAAAGGAAAAGGATGAATACATAAGCAGTGGGGATGAAATTAAAGCAATTACTTGGAACTCTTTTGCCCATCTACATGCCAATAAAACTGACAATCTAAATGAAATGGATTACTATTGACAAAAATATTAATTTCCCAGAGTACCTAAGGAGGAAGTAGAATACTTAAATAATCCTATATTAGAAAAAAGAAATTGAATGAAAAAAAAAAAGAAATTCAATGAGCTGCCTCAGAAAAAAACACAGCACCAGGTAGATTTCCGAGTGAATTCTACCGAATATTTAGAGAACAATTAAATCCAATACTATAAAAACCATTTGGGAAAAAAAAAAGTATGTAGAGAAGTCCCATCATATTCTTTCTATAAAATAAATATAGCATTAATATCTGAACCAGGGAGAGCAAAAACAGAAGATGAGAGCTACTGACCAATTTTCCTAATGAATGTTGATGCAAAAAATTTAAGTAAAATACTAGCGAAGAGATACAGCAACAAATCACAAAGATCATAGACTATAACCAAGTGAAACTTACACTGGGAAGGCAAGGCTGGTTCAATACCAGGAAAACTATGAGCATAATTGATTACATCAATAACAAAAACAACATAACTCTATTTTGAGGGGGGAAGGCAGAGCAATTGGGGTTAAGTGACATGCCCAAGGTCACATAGTTAGTAAGTGTGTCAAGTGTCTCAGACTGGATTTGAACTCAGGTCCTCCTGACACCAGGCCAGGTGCTCTACTCACTGTGCCACCTAGCTGCCCCAACAACAAAAATCTTGCGATTATCTCATAGATACAGAAAAAAGTTTTAACAAAATACAACACCCATACCTATTAAATGCACCAGAAAGAGTAGAAATAAATGGAGATTTTCTTAAAATTATAAGTAGTAACTATATAAACCCAAGAACAATCTATATCTATAATCGGCATAAACTAGAAGCTTTCACAACTAGACCAAAGGTGAAGCAAGGATGTCCATTATCACCCTTATCATACAATATTGTACTTGTTATTCAGTCATTTTTTAGTCATTTCTGACTCTTCATGACTCCATTTGGGGTTTTCTTTTTTTAATATTTTATTTATGTATTTTCAGTTTTCAACATTCATTTCCATAAGTTTTAAATTTTCTTTCCCCTTCATCCCCAAGGTGGCATGCAATCCGATATGTGCTCTACGCATACATTCCTATTAAACACATTTTCATGTTAGTCCTGTTGCATAGAAAAATTATAATGAATGGGAGAAACCATGAGAAAGAAAACAAAACAAAACAAAAGAGAAAAGAGTCTGCTTCACTCTGCATTCCAACTCCTTAATTTTTTCTCTGGATGTGGATGGCATTTTCCATCATGATTCCTTTGGAAAAGTTTTAGGTCCTTGAATTGCTGAGAAGGGCTAAGTCTATCAAAATCAGTCCCCACACAGTGTGGTGGTTACGATGTACAACATTCTCCTGGTTCTGCTCACTTCACTCAGCATCAGTTCATATAACTCTTTCCAGGTATTCCTGAAGTCTGCCTGTTCACCATTTCTTTTCTTTTTTTTTCTTTTTTTTAATGGTGCCAATTTAAATAGATTTTATTCTCCAGGACAAGAATTGCATTTCCACTTGTTTACAGCACTGATAAAGTGCAATGTCATTCACTTCTCTCCCTCTGCACACATTCAAGTATTCAGAATGCCCAGATTTACACAGTAGCTTAAATGTTACCTGTTCACCATTTCTCATAGCACAATAGTATTCCATTGCACTCACATACCACAACTTGCTCAGGAATTCCCTAATTGATGGGCATCCCCTCGATTTCCATTTCTTGGCAACCACAAAAAGAGCTGCTATAAATATTTTTGTATGTGTGGTCCTTTTCCCATTTTTATGATCTCTTTGGGATGCATCCCTAGAAGTAGTATTACAAGGTCAAAGGGTATGCACATTTTATAGTCCTTTGAGCATAGTTTCAAATTGCTCTCCAGATTGGTTGGATCAACTCACAGCTCCACCAACAATGAATTAGTGTTCCAACTTTCCCATATCTTCTCCAGCATTTATCACTTTCCTGTTGTGTCATGTTACCTAATCTGGCAGATGTGATATGGCACCTCAGAGTTGTTTTGATTTGTATCTCTCTAATCAATATGATTTAGAACATTTTTTTATATGACTATAGATAGCTTTAATTTCTTCCTCTAAAAACTGCCTGTTCATATCCTTTGACCATTTATCAAATGGGAAATGACTTGTATTCTTATAAATTTGAGTCTGTTCTCTATATATTTTAGAAATGAGGCCTTGAAGAGACACCAGTTGTGAAAATTCTTTCCCAGTTTTCTGTTTCCCTCCTAATCTTGGTTGTATCAGCTTTGTTTGTGCAGAAACTTTTCAATTTAATGTAATCAAAATTACTCATTTTGCATTTCATAATATTCTCTATCTCTTGTTTGGTCACAAATTCCTCCATTCCCCATAAATCTGACAGATAAACTATTCCTAGCTCCCCTAATTTGTTTATAGTATCAGTCTATATACCTAGACCATGTACCCATTTGGACTTTATTCCAGTATACAGTGTCAGACATTGGTCTATGCCCAGTTTCTGCCATACTATTTTCCAGTTTTCTCAGCAGTTTTTGTCAAACAGTGACTTCTTACCCCAGAAGCTGGGATCTTTGAGTTTATCAAACAGTAGATTGCTATAACCATTGACTACTGCGTCATGTGTACCTAACCTATTCCACTGATCTGCTCCTCTGTATCTTAGCCAGTACCAAGTGGTTTTGATGATAGCTGCTTTATAACACAATTTAATATTTGGTATGGCTAAGCCACCTTCCCCAGCATTTCTTTTCATTCATTTGGGTTTTCTTGGCAAAGATACTGGAGTGGCTTAACATTTCTTTCTCAAGTTCATTTTTACAGATGAGGAAACTGCAGCAAACAGGGTTAAGTGACTTGTCCAGGGTCACATAGTTAGTGTCTGAGGCCAGATTTGAACTCAAGAAGATGAGTCTTCCTGACTCCAGGCCCAGTACTGTGTCATCTAGCTGTCCCAATATTGTACTACAAATGCTAACTATGTTAATAAGTCAGGAAAAAAAAATTAAAGGAATAAACATAGACAATGAGGAAACAACAAAATCTACCACTTTTTTCCAGATATGATTGTATAGCTAGGAACCCTAGAGAATCAAAAAATAGTCAAAACAATTAACAACTATAGCAAAGTTGAAGGATAAAATAAACCTACACAAATCATAAGCATATATATGACATTTTATATGTATATGTATATGTACGATTGTGTGTGTATATATACATATATATGTGTATGTATATTATATATATACATACACATACATACTAAGGGGCAGTTAAATGGCATAGTGAATAGAGCACAGGATCTGGAGTCAGAAAGACCTGAGTTCAAATCTGCCCTTAGACACTTACTAGTTGTGTGACCCTTGGCAAGTCTCTTAACCTTGTTTATCTCAGTTTACTCATCTGCAAAATGAGCTGGAGAAGGAAGTGGCAAACCATCCCATTCTCTTTACAAAAAAAAAAAAGAATTAACAACTCAACAAAAAACTAAAAGCAGTCATAAAATAATTGGACATGACTGTAATAACTGAACAATATATATTACCAAGAAAAACCCCAAACCCGTACGGATAGAAATAGAAACTCTATTTAGACAGTGTAAAATGTAGACAGTATAAAATTCTTGGTAGTCTTCCTGCCGAGGCACACCTAGGCACTATAAGACTCAATTACAAAACACTTCACACAAATAAAGACAAATCTAAATACTTGGAGAAATATTAATTGCTCACTGGTATGTTAAGCCAATATAATAAAAGTAGCAATACTGCCTAAGTAAATTTACTTATTCAGTGCCATACCAATCAAACTATCAAAAATTATTTATATATCTAGGGGAAAAAAGTAATAAAACTCATTTAGAACAACAAAAGGTCAGCAATTTCAAGGGAATCAATGAAAAAAAAAAAGGGAGAAAGATGGGGTCCCAGCAGTACCAAATATCAAACTATATTATAAAGCATAAAGTGGGCAATCAATGGAATAGATTAGTTCCCTAATATGTAGAACGAAATGAGCACCATAACTTAGTGTTTGATAAAAAACAAAAATACCTAGCTATTATGATAAGAACTCACTATTTGATAAAAACTGTTGGGAAAACTGAAAGTCTGGTAGAAACTAGGAATAGACCACCTTCTTACACTGTATATTGAAATATGCTCAAAATGGGTACATGTTGAGGGAGGGGAAGGAGGGGAAGAAAATTTAAAACTTAAAATCTCATAAAAGTGAATATTGAAAACTAAAATTAAATAAATACTTAAGAAATGGGTGCATGACTTGTACATAAAGAGTGAGATCATAAATAAATTAGGAGAGAATGTAAGAAATTGCCTGCAAGATCTATGGATAGGGGAAGAATTCATGACCAGCAAGTGATACAGAGATTTTGGAAGGTAAAATGAATAATTTTGATTATGTCAAATTAAAAAATGTTGCATAAATCAAATCAATGGAGTAAAGATTGAAGAAAAGAAGGAAACTAACGGAAAAATTACAGCAAGTTTCTCTGATCACATTTCCTTTCTCAAGTATGTAGGTAATTGAGAAAATAAAAATAAGACTCATTCCTCACTTAATATATGGTCAAAGGATATTAAAAGACAATTTTCAGAGGAAGAATTAAAGCTTTCAAAAGTCACACTAAAAATCTCTAAATTAATAAGAATCATTGAAATGCAAATTAAAACAACTCTGAGGTACCACCTCACCTGCATCAGCTTGGTTAACATGACAAAAAAGAAATGACAAATGTTAGAGGGGACATGGGAAAGTAGATACACTGATGCACTGTTGGTAGAGTTGTGAACTTATCCAACCATTCTAAAGAGCAATGTTAAAGAGATGAATAGAATACCTAAAAGACCATAAAATTGTGCATGTTCTTTGACATAGCAATACCACTACTAGGTCTGTATCCCAAAGAAGTCAAAGAAAAAGGAAAAAGGGACATATTTGTACAAAAATATTTATAGAAGCTCTTTTTGTGGTGGCAAAGAATTGAAAATTGAGAGAAATGCTCATCAATCGGGGAATAACTGAACAATTGTGGTATATACCTGTGATGGAATACTATGGTTCTAAAAGAAATGGTGGGGTTGGGGGGGGAGGATCATTCAAGATAACCCTGGAAAGACTGACATGAATTGATTCCAAGTGAGATGAGTAGAACCCAGAGAACATTGTACATAGTAACAGTAATATTGTAATGATGTTCAACTGTGAAAGACTTAGTACTCTAATCAATACAATGATCCAAGAAAATTACAAAGGACTCGTAGTGAACAATTCTATCTACCTCTAGAGAGAAAAATGGATGAGAATAAGTCAAAACATACTTTCTTTCAGTTTTTTTTTTGCCTTTTTTTGCAACCATGGATTATATGAAAATATATTTTATATCATTTCACATGTAAAAGTGATATCATATTGCTTGCCTTGTCAATGGATGGAGGGGAGGCTGGAGAGAGGGAGAGAATTTGAAACTCAAAGTGAAAAAAAAGGCTGGTAAAAATAAATAAATAATGAATAATTATTCACAAAGAGAGCAAAGTAAAAGAGAAAGGACTCATGCACAAAAATATTTATGGCAGCTCTTTCTACGGGTGTCAAAGAACTGGAAATAGATGGGATGCTAATCAAAGAATGGCAGAACAATTTATGGTATATGGATGTGATAGAATACTATTATAAGAAATGATGAAAGGGATGGATTCAGAAAAAAAAACTTGGAAGAGACACATACGAACTGATGCAATGTTAAGTCGGCAGAATTAGGAGAAGAATGTACACAGTAACAACTGGTGATTTTAAAGATATCAGCAGTGAAAGACTTAAGAACTCTGTTCAATACAATGATCCTCCAATACAAACCAACATATCAGCCACTTCCAGCAGTGTGGACAGCATTCTAAGTATGGAGTCCACCAGCCCTATATCATGATCAGTCCTATGGAATCAAGAATGCTCACTATATCCAACTGAATTGCAATGATTTCCTTTAATCATATTTCCCTTTTCACTGTTGTAGATATTGTATATATTGTTCTGTCGATTTCATTTTCCTTTCTTTGCATCAGTTCACATATTTGAATTACTCATATTTGGGGTTTCCCACATCTTTTCATTAGCTTCCCTGTAGCTACGCCCACAGGCCAGAGTCTCTTTCGCAGACAACTTAATTCTTTTGGCTCCAGAACTCCTGGCCGCAGTGCCACACACACACACACACACACACACACACACACACACACACGTTGTTGAGTGTCTCAAATAGACCACTATATTTAGGTGGTCCTAGCCATGTCCAGCTTTGCTCAGTCATGTTCTAGCCCCTCACCACTTCTGTGCTTTCCAGTCGTGGAACCATCACCAAATCAAAACTGCATTGTTACCAGAGAGGGTGTTTCAGTCTTACCCTTCTGACTAAATTAACCATCCCTGTAACATTTGGAACTAAAAAAACTCTCCACAGCCACCATTTCCCACTGTGTACAAGCTCCTATTATGAGAATGTAAGCTCCCGGAGAGCAGCAGCTGTCTTCATCATATTTATGTCCCTGGTGCTTAGCACAGTACTTGGCATATATTAAGCTTTAAAATAAATTATAATAATATTCTGTTATATATATATATATATGTATATATATATATATATATATATATATATATGTTCCAGAATTGTTTCAGTCACTCACATTCCCCAATTGATGAATATCTACTTTGTGTCTTCCTTCTTTCCTTCCTTCCTTCCTTCCTTCCTTCCTTCCTTCTTTCCTTCTTTCTTTCCTTCTGTCCTTCTTTCTTTTCTTCCTTCCTTCTCTCCCCCTCCTTTCTTTCTTTCCTCCTTCCTTCCTTTCTTTCTCTCTTTCTTTCTTTCTTTCTTTGTTTCTTTCTTTGTCGTCCTTCCTTCCGTACTTCCTTCCGTCCTTCCTTCCTTCCTCTCTTTCTTTCTTTTTCTTCCTTCCTTCCTTCCTTCCTTCCTTCCTTCCTTTCTTTCTTTCTTTCTTTTTCTTTCTTTCTTCCTTTCTTTCTTTCTTTCTTTCTTTCTTTCTTTCTTTCTTTCTTTCTTCCTTTCTTTCTTTCCTTCTTCATTTATTCTATCTTTTTTGCTATCACAAAGAGCACTGCTATGGATATCTTTGTATATATGGAATTCTTTTTTTATATTTTTCTCTTTCTTTGGGTATATCCTCAATTCTATAACACTGACCAGTAAATTTAACTCAATACAAGGTTGAACAGAATTTCCATTTTTTATTAAACTGACTTAGTTTTTGAGTGAACCAAGCAGTAAAAAGCATTAAAAAAAAATCCTTGACTGCACATCTTCTTTTGGTGATCTGATATAAACTCCTGAAGGACAAGAACTGTTTCCACTTCATCTCTAAATCTCTCCCAGTGCCCAGTAAACAATCTTATAAAACATAGATGGGAAAGAAAGAAAGAAAGAAAGAAAGAAAGAAAGAAAGAAGGAAAGGAAGGAAGGAAGGAAGGAAGGAAGGAAGGAAGGAAGGAAGGAAGGAAGGGAGAAAGAAAAGAAAGACAGAAAGACAAAGAAAAGAAAGAAAGAAAGAAAGAAAGAAAGAAAGAAAAGAAAGAAGGAAAGAAGGAAGGAAGGATGAAAGGAGGGAAGGAGGGAAGAGAGGGAAGGAGGGAGGGAAGACTGTACCTTAGATTCCGCCATTGTAATGGAGAAGGAAGGAAATAAACATTAAATACTTTCTTTGTATCTTTATAAGGACAAAAACAGCACCAAGGTCCGCTACTACACTGACGGTAAATTATATAACTGAAAAAGCTACAAGCTAACACTAGAGTAGAGGAAGAGTTAGTGTGTGACTTTTTGTTTGCAGATGATTGTGCACTCCATGCAGCCTCTGAGGCTGAGATGCAACAAAGTATGGATGGATTTTCTGCAGCTTGTACTAATTTTGGCCTAATAATTAACACCAAGGAAACAGAGGTTCTCCACTAGTCAACACCATGCTTTCCACACATGGAACATTTGCTTACAGCAAATGAAGAAAATTTGAATGCTATGGATACATTCACTTGCCTTGGTAGTATGCTTTCCAGGGATGTGTTGATAGATAGAGAAATTGATGCATGCGTTTCCACAGCTAGCTCAGTGTTCGGGAGGCCCCAAAGGAAAGTGTGGGAGAATAGAGGTATTAGACTGCATAACAAACTGAAGGTCTACAAAGATGTTGTGCTGACTTCATTATTGTATGCCTAGGAAACCAGGGTATTCTACCAGCTCCATGCCAGGAAACTGAATTGCTTCCATTTGAATTCTCTTAGAAAGATTTTGTACCAAGACAAGCACCAGACACTGAGATCCTTTCTTGAGCTGAACTTCCAGGCATTCAGACTCTACTGCACAGAGTATAACTCTGATGGGCTGGCCATATTGTGCAAATGACAAAACGACATTTGTCTAACCGATTATTTTATAGAGAACTCGCACAAAGCAAGCACTCACATGAAGGTCAGAAGAAGTGATACAAGAACCTTCTCAAAACCTCTCTGAAAAATTTTGGAATTGATTTGTGACATGGGCGACACTGGCACAGGACCACCCAGCACAGCATCCCTGCATCAATGAAGGCACTGTACTCTATGAGCAAAGCAAAATTGTAGTAGCTCAGAAGAAATATGAGATGTGCAAATTGAGAGAATCCACTCAAAATGTTCATATGGACTATTTGTGCCTGACCATGGTAGAACCTTCTGAGCTCGTATTGGTCTGATCAACCACAGTCAGACACATTTTACTCGATCCCAACATAGCGATGTTATTTTGGTCCATTATAAGAACAAAAGACAACAACCAATCTAAGCCAATGAGATCATCTTATCATGGTGACTTCTCTATAAAATATTGTTGTTTGCTGTTCAGTCATGTCTGACTCTCCACGACCCAATTCAGGGTTTTCTTGGCAAAGATAATATTTCCTCTCTAGCTCATTTTTACAGATGAGGAAAAGCAAACAGGGTTATGTGACTTGCCCAGGGTCACACAACTAGTAAGTAGCTCAGACCAAATTTGAACTCATGAAGATGAGTCTTTCTGACTCCCAGCCCAGTGCTCTATCCACTGAACCACCTAGCTGCCCTTACAAGATATTGAGAAATATCTTCAAGCCTCCAAAGAATTATTGTGCAACCATTCTCTCTCATTGGTTCCTTTACTCTCCTGTCTCAAAACTATCTATGTGATCTTGAGTCAAAAATCACTTGACTGCTTTAGGCCTACATTTCCAGTAAGGGTATTGGACTAGGTAAATAACAATGGATATCTATTGCTTAAAAACTGGAAACATATTTCACACATATTATCAGTTTTGAGCCTCACAACAGTGCTGGGATGTATTACAGGTATTAGTGTTCGCATTTTAAAGACGAAGAAAGTTCAGTGGTGCTAAATTATATTGTAGAATTATAGATTGTGAGCTGAAAGAGACTTTAGGATCTAGCAAGTCAAACCTCCAATTTTAAAGATATAGAAACTGAGATACAGAAAGGTTTAGTTACTTGACCAGCATAGCATAAGTGTACGAGGTGGAATTTGAATCTGGGTCTTCCTGATGCCAACATCAGGGCTCTATCCGCTATACCATTCTGCTATTATGATCTTTAAAATCCTTTCCAATTTGAATCTTTACTCCTGTAATTCTTCAGCTTTGACAATGTAGCCTAAAAGCAAAGAACTACATCTTTGTTTCCAGATGGTGTAATGGGTAGAAGTTGCAAAGAGGTCAACCCAGTTAATTTTTGGAAGCACTTCCTCCCCATTAGAATCTTCCCAAAATAAAATGGGCTGACTTGGGAGTCAGTGGATTCTTCTTTCCTGAAAGCCTTTTTCCCCAAGGCTAGAGGACTAATTGTCCAAGTTGTTGTAGCAGGGATATTCTTGGTGCCTATGAATTGGACTAGGCAGTCACAGAGATCCCTACAAGCTCTGAGATTCAGTGATTGATTCTGTGGAATTCTTATCTGCAGGGGTTGTGGGAGGGGGCAGGGAAAGAGCTCTGTGATGGCAATATTAAGGAAGGCATTAATAGATATTGAAGTCATGTTGTCAAAATTCATTCTTCTGGTTCAATAGGAAAATCGCTCAACTGCTAAAGATGAATTACTTCACATCTTTTCTTCTCCTTATCGGAGAGTCTGCCCTTCTTTCTATCCATTCAGTTCATTTTGCTTGGGTCTCAAATTGTCATATTATGGTAATCACCCAACGCACATTAAAATACAAAAGACACTTGTGTAAGAAAATAGAATCAGACGGCACTGATGGTGCACTAACTTTATTCTTTTTAGTGGCTTGTTTTTATGTCTATTGCCTGGACCTATCCCTCTAATAAGCTTTTAATGACTGTTCCGACTGATAGCTGAGCTCTGGATCCTTTACTTGCTACCTTTATTTCCTGGAAGAAAAATCAATTAAGCCCCATGCCTTCCTGACCTCTTCTTGTATTAAGACTTATCCCAACAATTAGTCTCTCATTAGAGCCTCCAAACTCCCCCTTCCCCCGCCCCCAATTTGGTCCTACAGATGTTCTGGCCATCAGGTGTCAGCTCAAAGATGAACTCTGCCTCTACACCACACGATATTTTACTTCATGGGGAGAGAGTGTCATTTCCAGGTCTTAATTACCACTCACAGAGGAACACTTTCCCAGTCCGTGAGTTATTTTGGCTTCCAGCTACTAAGGAGCTCAGGGAGACCTTTGCCACTTTCTGTCATTCCTGGGCAAGGCTTATGTAAACACTTTACAAAGAATACTGGCTGGGATGCTATGTTGGGCACTATGATTTTCTTTTCTCCCCGCACATTATGTACTAGTTAAAAGTGCTTTAAACCACAAAGTACTGACTATATCTTGTACACTAGGATTTTACATTCTGAGATTGACCTCTGATGACTCAGTTAGAAAATAAGCTTCCTGAGAGCAAGGATTTTCTAATTTTTTGCATTTGTATCCCCACTGAGCCTAGCACAGTGCCTAGCACATAGTAGTTATTTAATAGATGCTTTTTGACTGATGGTGTGACTAACAATTGAGAAATATATGAAACCTTAATGACACCGAGGGTCCAGAAACACTTGAGTAGGGATTGGGCATTCATTCTTAGTTGACCAAAAAAAACTGGGAAAGATTACGTATGGAACCTTAAAACATACCAAAGCCAATAGCCAGCCTACTTGCAAGTACACTATTCAGGATTTGAATCAATCAATAAATATTTATTAAGCAATTTCTATGTATCAGCCATTGTTCCAAGCACCAGACAGACAAATAAAAACCAAAACAAAAGGAAGGAGACAAAATGTATGTATTTCCAAGAGAGATTTAGAGTAATCTTCAACGAGAAGGTGCTAGTAAGTTGAGGGAACTTTGAAAGGATGCCTAAAAAAAGAGTTGGAGCTAAGTCTTTAAGGAACCTAGGTATTATAATAGACAAAGATGATGAGGGAGAGTATTCCAGGCATGGGGCACAGGCAGAGAAAATGCCCCGAGCCAAGAGATGAAGTGTCTTGTTTGTGGAACAGCCAGGAGGCCAGTGTCACTGAATCAAAGAGTAGACGTTGGGGACTAAGGTGTAAGAAGACTGGAAAGATGGGAGGGGGCCAGGTTATGGAGAGCTTTGAATGCCATATGGACTAATTTTTATTTGATCCCAGTAGTGATAGGGATCCATTGGAATTTATTGAGTAGGAGAATGACATGGTCACTTTTGGAAAATCACTTTGATGGCTGAAAAGAGAATGGATTGGAGTGGGGAAAGACTTGAGCCAGCCAGAGCAACTAGCAAGATTTTGTAATAATTGAGGTGTAAGGGGATGAGAACTGACACTAGAGTGGTGGGAGTGTCAGAAGAGAGAAGGGGACGTGTATTCCAGAGATGCTGGTAAGGTGAAATTGACAATGGATTGGATATGGAGGGGGAGAGAGAGAGAGAGAGAGAGAAAGAGAGAGAAAGAGAGAGTGAGAGACAGACAGAGACAGAGACAGAGAGAGACAGAGAGAGAGAGACAGAGAGAGATATGACTCCTAGACTGAGAACCTGAGGGACTGAGAAGACGATGTTGCTTTCTGCACTAAGAGGAAATGTAGAAAGTGGAGAGGCGTTAGAAGAAAGATAATTTGTTCTGTTGTATACATGTTTAGTTTAAGATGTCTACTGTACAACCAGTTTGAGATGCCTGAAAAGCAGTTGGAGATGCAAGCTTGGAAGTCAGAGACACTGGAGCAGGTTAGGTAGATTTGGAAATCAGCATAGTGATGGTAATTAAATCCATCTGATCTGATGAGGTCACCAAATGAAGTAATATAGAAGGAGGGGAGAAAAGGACCCAGAACAGAATCCTGTGGGACATCTATGATTAGAAAGTGTGATCTCAATGAGGACTCACCAAAGAGGAAAGAAAAGGAGAGGTCAGATAAGTAGAAGGAGAACCAGGAGAGATCAGTGTCCTGAAAACCTAAAGAGAAGAGAGTATCAAAGAGACAGAGGGATCAAGAGTAACAAAAATGTCAGAGATGTCAAGGAGAATGTGGTTCATTTGTGAACCTTGGCAAATGATTGGATTGGAGGAGTGAATGAGAGTAGCTGGGCATGACTTTGGGGTTGAAAGCATGGACGACTGGATTGGTGACAATGCCCTCTCTAGTAGTAGGGATGAAACTTCCGCTTCCATGTAAAAAATAATTGAGATCATAAAAATAGAGATAAGAGCATAAACCAACCATCCAAATGCCCCCTAAAGTTGAGAGCTATCATAGGATTCTTACACACAAGAACAATAGTAGGAGAGTATCAGAATATACCAGGAAAACATTTGGTATGATACAGTACATCGTTCTATTGCCAAGGTGCCACAGACCAAACAGTCCCATTCTCACATTTTTTTTCAGCTCATTTAATTTTAGATCAGGTTATCGGACTTAATTTATGAGATCTAGCCATCTTTTCCTACTAATTACTAAGATGTCAGATGATGATAAAAGGGCATAATTTCACCAGAGCCTTCATTCCATGAGAGATGCTTTTGTCTCAGCAGACATCACTCGCTCCCCTTTCTTTTCTCATCAGCTGCAACAAGAACACTTGCCTGTAATAATTCACAGATGTGAGAAGCCCTTATTTGTGCTATTTCAAAGCTGCACAATGACATACCCAGAAGGATGAGCATTGTTTTTCTAGGGAATGGGCCTGGCTAGGTCATGTACCCTGCTTTGTGGGGGCAACCATTTTCCCTGGCCTGTGCAGCTGCTCCCTCTTAGGGCCACCAAGGGCACTAGCTATTCTGAGAGTTCTACACATGCTATGAGGTCAGCTTGACCATATGTACAAAAAAGACTCTGGTTTTAGAGATAGGGGAGGGCAGGATGCAAAAATAGACCGGAAGTGGGCTTCCAGTTTCACCCTGCAAAAATACTGATTGTCACCAAGGGCTGCACTAACAGAAAGGACAGAGAGGAAGGGTCCTCCACCCAACCAATGACTCACACACTCATCACATGCTTACTTCTCTTGGCTCCACTCTCCAGCCTCTTCTACCTCTGTCCTAGCAATCTTCTCACCTTAAAGATGCCTCCACCCTTCGGCTTCCTCTTCTGATTGGGGAGTTCAAGCTTGGGCCCACCATTTTCTAAAGTGTCCAGTCCATCTATGGTCTCTTCTCCATTCCTGATTCTCCAGACTTTTCCATATTTCCCCAATATGGGTGCCCTTCTTCTTCCTCGAAAGCTCTCTTTTATGTGATGTATTTCCCCATTAGGATGCAAGCACCTGGAGAGCTTGCCCATATTGTGCCTCCAGCATTTAGCACAGTCCCTGACACATAGTAAGTATGCAATAAATGATCTATTTGTTTATGTATCTATCTACTGACTCTATCTATCTATCTATCTATCTATCTATCTAGCTAGCTAGCTAGCTAGCTAGCTAGCTAGCTATTTAGCTATTCATCCAACTCTCTCTATTTTTAGCTATCTATCAATCCAGCTATCCACATAGCTCTTTCTATTCTATTTATCTATCTACCTATCTATCTATTTATCTATCTACCTATCTATTTACGTACCTATCTATATATATATCATTAGGATCATTTTTATGAAACAGCTGGCCCTACCTGGCAGACAATGGAAATACAATGGAAAGAGCACTGTCTTTGGAGTCAGCAGACCTGAGTTCAAATTCCCACTCTGCCAATTATTCCCTGTACAACACTGGGTGAGTCACTTAAAGTCTTTGGCTTTTGTCTTCCCCTCTGTAAAATTAGGGACTATATGATCTCACAGATTCCTTCCCCTTCTAAATCCTATGCTCATGGAATAAGATTAGGATCTGGCCTTCCAGATGAAAAGCCCCAATTCCACCTTGCATTCTGGAAATAGGTAAAGAATCATGTGGGAAAATATAGCAAATGCTCCATAGGGGCAGGACCAAAATCATAATCTGGAGGTGAAGTGGGCAATGTGGTTTATGCAACCAGATACATAATTTTCAGAGTATCTAATATAGAATTTTGCCAAGACTATGCTACTGGAAAATGATTCATCCATTTGTTTGTTCAGTCATTCAACAAACATTAACTGAGAGATGTCTCTGGTAAGGCTGATGACCTTGCACGGCCCTCCCTCACTCAAATCAAAGTCAACTACAAGTCATGTCATCATTTTTCTGATGTCATGGTCCTCTTTGAAAAATCTCCCCCTCCTCATCTCCCTTTCCTCTCTCTCTCCCTCTCCCTCTCTCTCTCCCTCTCATCCTCCCTGCTCTACCCAAAGGAAGGTAAATTTTGATGGCTGAAGGCTACCTCCTTAGCTTTAGGTTTGCTGGCCAGATTTCTTTCTGAAAAACCAAACCTTAAACTCAATTTACTTTGGAGCTCATAGATTGAACAATAAGTCCCTGCCCTCCTACCAGAGTGAATGTAAATATTAAATAGAAACTTGTTTCTCTTTTGGCCAGGAACCCTAAGGGTCTTCCTCTCCAGTTTAATTTTTTTTTTTTTTTTTTGCATTTTGATTAAAGGGGCCATGCCTTGATTTACTTCTTAAAGGGGCATATTCACTCTATGGGCCTTACTTCACTCAACGTGAGAACCTGAAAAGACCTTAGCCTGAAAGGACCAGGGTCTCCCCAATGTATCCTGGGCCATCTCCAGCAGTCTTAGTGAATATCAAGCCACTGGACCCAGATGGCTCTGGAGGAGAAAGTGAGGCTGGTGACCTTGTACAGCTCTCCCTCCCTCAAATCAAAGTCAACTGCAAGTCATGTCATCATTTCCCTGATGTCATGGTCCTCTTTGAAATGAAGGACAAACACACAATTGAGTGACAGTAAAGCTATGATGAGAACAAAGTGACTGAGGCCTTGCCAGGGAAGTTAAACTTAGGGAGAATGGAAAGCATTTGCATGACTTCAACAGCATAAAAACAACAAAGCTTAGCAAATAAGTTGATTTTATTTCTTCAGAGTGAAACTGTGGGTTAGTTAGGTTGTTTTTTTTTTTTTCCCCAGTGTCAGGAGCTGCCAATGAGTCCCCTCATGCCCCAGTGCAGGAAGGCACCTTCTCTGTAATATATGCTATTTAGATTTTCCTGTGGAATCCAGTGTGTCAGCATAGAATTGGAACCTAGTTCTTCTTGTGTCCTAGTCCTCTTCTTTAGCCCTTCATTATTTCATGTTACCTCAGACTGGTAACTAGAGAACAAGAATAAGTAATTGAAATAGGAAGCTATCAAAAGGCTACCTTGGTTGAGTTCCTAACTTTGCTGCTCCATGACCTCTCCAACAGTGCTGAAGCACACCAAGGCCTCTGTATCTCCCCTCCTTTATGCTCAGTTAACAGCTAGCATTTATGTAGTGTTTTGAGGTTCACAAAATACTTGACAGATATTATCTCATTTTGTCCTGACAACAACCCTGGGAGGAATTACCATTGTCCCCATATTGCAGATGAGGAAACTAAGGCAGACAGAGCCTAAGTAACTTGCCCAGAGTCAGACATCTAGTAAATGTCTAAGGCTGTATTTGAACTCCAATCTTTCTTGACTCCAGGCCCATCATTCTAGCCATCGTGCCACCTAGATGTCTCATTGTACGAGCAGATAAAAATATACTCCATACTACATGCCCCAGGCCCCAAAAGTTTTAGTTTGGCCTTGGAGTGAGGCTCAGAGATTGAGCTTCCATATAACTCAGTATGTTTCATTTTTGGCTTTTGAAATTATAGGCAACTTTCTTAATAATTCCACAGAATCGATATCAAATCTGCCTTCTCCCTTTAATTTTCAAACAGGGAGAAAGTTATTGTTTCTTAGGAGGTTATCTAGAGACCAACATACCAAGATGGATCCATCAGAATTAAAGCCAAAAGAAACCTAAGATATAATCTATTCTGACCCCTTCATTTTCCATAGGAGGAAACCAAAGTTAAAGAAATAAGATTCACTGATGGACTTCGGACAAGTCTCCTTCCCTTAGGCCCCAATTTTCCCTAAAGATGTGAAAGCCAACAGACCTGAGCCCCATCTGAGTCCTGGGAAACTGTAAGGATAATTTAGATAATTTTTGTATCACTACCAAATTTTTCATTTCCCTGAAATGGATGCTGTATCAATACTGGGAATTAATAGTAGGAGAATTGCTCTAGGGCCACACCTGGGGGAAGAGAAGACCTTCCAACTCAGAATAGGTAATGAACCCATTTATTTCTGTTCCTAGAAAAGGTCAGTTCAATCTCTCCACAGGAACCATAAAACCTGTTCCTGGGCTCAGGAACACACAGTGAAATGAGGGTGGAATCATTGACTTGGTAACCATCTCTCTCCTCATTTTTGTGTCTATACAATGTCCCAAACTAGGCCACAACTACCGCTGAAAAAGTGAAAAGTCCAATCAATCCACCTGAATTTTGTGTATATCAATGGTTAAAAATCTATTCAAATCCAAGTGCCCCTTTTATGTGCCAATTTTTTTTTAACAGACCTCTCTTTTGCTAATTCTGTTCTCTAGCCTAAACCTAAATATCCCCAGGTTGTTTTGTTTTGTTTTTAATGATCCTCATATGGGTATTATCTCCAGTCCCCTTACTATGCTGGTCGTCCTCTGGATGAACTCCAAGTTACTAATTTTTTCCCAAAATGTGCCGCCCCGGTCCAAATGCCATACTCCAGATGTGATCAGCACTAAGCAATTAAGATTTCAATGATGTGCTATCTCATATTATTCTCTGTTATTTTCTTTAAATGTGGCATTAAAATATTCCACATTGGATTATATTCCCTCTGAGTCCGGAGACCAGCACTTATGCTCAGAGACAGAACTAGGATAGGGCAACTGGCACTCCTGCCCAGGAAGCTGAAATTTAGAAGGCAGGAAAATGTAAAATAATGATTTTTAGATAATATGCAATTACAAAATTTGTTACATTTTCATTTTGACAACACTTTTATTTCTTGGCAGTTTAGAAACAATTGAAGTTAGCACTTAATTAATTAGTGAGAATAATTAGTTTATTGAAGAAGCTGCCATACGGCCTATTACTTCCTCTTCTCACACCATTCCCTCCCACCTACCTTGTGTATAAGGCAACTTCTTTTGTGGCCCAGTCCCATTCATACACTGTTTCATACAGAGTGATGGTGTCTTCAGCAATAGCCTCCTCTTTTGTCAGACTCTCTCCCAAGGACTTCAGTTTTGTCTCAAGAACAGTGTCCCAAGCTACCTGCTGACTTTTCATAGTGTGGTGTCCAGAGGTCTCCCCTCTGACTCAACTGAACGTATCTTAATTTGGGCTCTGGATTTTTGATTACAATAGTAAATACTTCTGGACATACCGGATTTCCCAGTATGTAAATTCCATCCACAGATACAAACTGTCAGTAACATGGAGACTTAAATAGTTACCTGGGACACTGAAAAGTTAAATGCCCTTTTCAGGGAAGCACAGATGGTATACATCAGATGCAGAACTTGAACCCATCATCCTCATCCACTACAAGAATAAGAAATAATTAAGCCTTCACTGTGTAAGTGTAACAGGCACTGTATTGAGGAACCACTGGGGATACATCAAAAAGAGGAAGAGAGAGAGAGAGAGAAAGAGAGAGAGAGAGAGAGAGGGAGGGAGAGAAAGAAAAAGAAAGAAAGAAAGGAAGAAAGAAAGAAAGAAAGTCCCTGCTGTCAAGGATCACACAGTCTAATGGGAGAAACAACATTTAAAGAGCTGTGTACAAATACATTATATACAATACAAAAGGGAAGTAATCTGAATGTAAGTCCTAGAGGGATGTAACAAGGGAGGGAGGGAGGGAGGACTGAGATAGATCTCTTGAAGAAGGTGTAATTTGAGCTGACTCTTAAAGGGAGACCAGTAAGCCCAAAGGTAGAGAGTATGGAAGGGGAACATTACAAACATGGGGATTAGCCAATGAAAAACCTGGGTGCAGACTATTGTAGTGAGGCATAGCAAGGAGTCCGATGGCACTGGATCATTGAGAATGTGCAGGGGCGTAGGGTGTGAGAAGACTGGAAAGATACATGGTGCCTCTTACCTTAACTACCTTTTAGATTACAGGAGAGGAGGTGTTATAGAGATTGACAGCTGACCTCGGAAGTAGTATGATCTGGGTTCAAGCCCTGCCTCTGACATGTCCTGGCTCTGCTGCCTTGGCTAATTCATTTAACCTCTTAGTATCCTTGTTAACTCTTTAATATTTTAATATACTAAACAGATGTCAGTCTCGGTAGAGGTAGCTCCCTCACCAGGAGTTTACATATCCATGTGTTATAAACATGTAGATTACCTGTAGCTCACACATATATTAATATGTACATAGGCTCACAACTACAAAATAAATATGAGGGCACTCTTTGTGCCCCCTGCTCCCACACCAAACCACTGCCTATTGTTCTATTTCAACTACATCTCTTATAGCAAAGCAAGGCATACCACATTGTTCAGAATATAGCAACCAGTCCATAAATAATGCTGGTTTGTCAATCCTTAGGATTCTATTGGAGAGAATCTAATATGACATCAGGGAAGCAATGTGGTAACCAAGAAGGATTCATTCATGGGAGAGAAGAGCCTCAGAGTCTTGTGCTAGAAGCCATATAAATGAAAACATCAGAATTGACCACAAAGAAAGTAATCTAAATTGAGAAGTATGTATTTTAGATAGAGGTCGTATAATATAAGGGGGGCAGCTAGGTGGCGCCATAGTGGATAGAGTGTTAGGCCTAGAGTTAGGAAGACCCATCTTCCTGAGTTCAAATCTGACTTCAGACACCCACTAGCTGTGTGCCCCTGGGCAAGTCACTTAACCCTGTTTGCCTCAGTTTCCTCATATATAAAATGAACTCAAGAAGGAAATGGCAAAACACTTCAATAGCTTTGCCAAGAAGATCCCAAATCAGGTCACACAACTGAAAAGATTGGACAACAGTAACAACAACATAATATTATGGACAGAATGATAGAATTGGAACAACGGAATTGTAGAATCATGTAGTAAGCAGGATGATGCTTCAGAGGTCATCTAGTCCAACATTTAACAGATGAGAAAACAAAGGCATAGAGACATTCAGAGAGTTGCCCAAAACCACAAAAGTAGTAAGTGGAAGCAGTATGGTTTGAACCCAGGTTCTCTGATTCCAAATCCAATACCAAACATACCTACCTTTTCAGATTTTGTTAAATCTCAGGTTGCGCCCACTAAAAAGTATTTCCTCCCTGCCTCAGGGAGGAGGCCAAAATATAGAACATTTTCTCAGTGAGATTTCACTACCTTAATGTTACAAGCTGTATCTGAGTATTCATCTATGAGAGAATAAAAAGTGGATTTAAAGTAAATATATGTATTATATTATATATTATATGTATATATATTTATCATGAGGATCAAATGAGATATTTGGAAAAAAACACCTAGCAGAGTTCCTGGCAAACAGTAGACACATAATAAATGCTTATTCATCCCTTCTCCTCACCACATTAATTGCACTCTAAGGACCATAATATTTTTCCATCTGACTTATGTCTGAAATCTTCTATGAGTGCTATCTCTCCCATTAGAATGGTACTCCCTGGGAAGAAGGAATATATCACTTCTAAATTTGTATAGCAAGAGTTTAGCACAGTTTTTTGCACATAGTAAGGATTTAATAAATATAGTCATTCATTCAATTAAAATATATAATGCTAAGATTTGATCACTATCAAAATATCATTTTGAAAAGCTTGCTGTCTCCCCTCCTTAAAGCAGGCAAGTGTTTATCAGTCCTGTTATGGTTTTTAAAAATGTATTTGCTTGCTGTTTTTATATACTAGGAAGAAAGTTATATAACATTTCATACACATCTACAATATGTGTATGGATGCTATCCTTCATTCTTGAAGAGGACCAAAAATGACATCACTATGCTAGAGTCTAGTTTCAGTGTGTCTGAATGCAGCTGATCAGATCAATATGAGCTCGGAATGCTGTACCACAGGTCGGGCACAATAAGTTCATGAGAACATTTGGGGTTGATTCTCCAAATGGTATGGGTGTTGTCTTTTGATTTATGTGTAATTTGGATTTAAGTGAGGCAGAGTTGCATGAAGTCATCAGCCTCACTCTCTCCTCTAGAGTCAGGACAGAATCAAGATGACTGGTGATGGTTCAAGATACAGTGGATGACCTTGGCGTCTTAGGTGTCTAACCAAGCTCTAAGCACCCCACAGCACCTGCTTCAGCTGCCTTCATTGCCATTGGAACAAATTGTTCCCGTCTACCCATTCCACTGGGGAAGTCTTCACATGCTTAGGGTAGACACCCCCCCATACATATGTATATAACACATGTGTGTAAGTATGTATCTATACCTACTTTTACATGTCTGTATATATATGCATATACATATATATATTTCCATATATGCTCAAATTATATAGGATTTCCTATCCTCTAATTAGGACAATAATGAATCCATAATTCTTTATATCTCTGAAAGTCCCAAAGGATGCCACAATTAGAATTGCACAAGACCTAGCAGCAGAGATATTAAAGAAGCACAGGTCTTGGAACACAATATATCATAAAGCAAAAGACCTGGAGCTCTGGCCAAAAATATCATAACCTTCAAATTTAAGTATTATATTGAATGAAAAAAAATGGACATTTGACAAACCTTCACACTTTTAAGACTTTGTTAAAAAAAATCCTCAACTTAATAGAAGACTCGACATATAAGAATCAAGAGAAACATAAGGTACATACCAAAGACTGACTATAAAGGATTCATAAGGACAGACTGTTTACCTTTTATATAACATAAAATGTAAAATGTATGTCTAAGATTCTTATTAATAATTGTCAAGTTCATAAGAAAGAGGGGGATAAACCTGACTATGATACGAATTTTAAAAGCAAAACCATTTGGAAAAAGCTAAAAAGAGTAACCGTTTTATACAAAAGAGGTGCAAGAGGAAGAAAGGATACAGAGGATTTAGATGGGGGAGGAGGGCTGGTAGTTCTGGTAACTTACTTTCATCAGTAATGGGTTTAAGAGGGAACTATATATATATATGTGTGTGTGTGTGTGTGTGTGTGTGTGTGTGTGTGTGTTTAGAAGAGTATAAAAGTCTTCTAAATTTAGAAGAAATAAAATGGTAGGGGTATAGTGAGGGGGAAGAGGACAAGGGAGGGATTTTTAGAGGGGAGAACGAGGGAATAGGTAAAAGAGGGGTATAGAAGGGTATTTAGATTTGTGGGAATGGGAGGATGGGGAGGGATCCTTGGAGGGGGGGTAGGCAAGTAATAGGAAGGCAAGGTAGTAAGTCCGGTAAAGTAGAGGAATCAGGAGGGATAGGAAACAAGAGATATGTACAAATATAAAAACAAAGATTAGGAGGAGAGTATTTTTGAGAAAGTATATGTCTATATATGTATGTATGTATGTATGTATATGTGTACGTATATATCTATAGCTATAGAGAAACATATCTAAACTTTATTGCAGCCTTTGGGGTGGGGTGGGGGGAGGGGAAAAAGAACAAAGTAAAAAAAGTGCACAGCAGAGAACAAAAGAAAACTCACAAGGAAGCAAAGAAAAGATGGACAATTCTCAAAACAACGTGTATTATCTATCATATAGGCTTTCTTGCAATGAAAATCTACTGTTATATATTTTAAATCTTCTCTTATGTTCTGCTATGCCCATGACATGCTTTTTTTTCCCTTTCTTTGTGTTTAAGTTTCAATATTTAAGTTTATGATATGCTTTGTTTCTTTTCTCTATTCTGTATTTGTGTTCTGGCCCTTGAGTCTAAAATTAAATTAAATTAAAAAAAAAAGAAAGTCCTGAAGGAGTACTCAATGTTCATTTAACTAAATTTGTATTAATAGAAAAAATGTTTTCCACTCCCTAGTAGGAGAGGTTAGAAGCAAATGAATCCCAAAGAAAAGCAATCTGTCAGTTTGACATTTGCAATCCAAACCCAATCATAGGATCCTAACTTTATATCAAAGAAGGGCACCATTGCTCAAGCGCTTCCATATACTGAGGGCCCAGCAAATCTAATACAATCCCTTCATTTTTTAGGTGGGAAAACCCAGACTTGGAAAGTTTAAGTGACTCATCCAAGGGTACTCAGGAAGCAATTATCTGAGGAAGGATTTGAACTGAGGTCCTCTGATTTCTGAATCAATGTTCTTTCGCTATAGCACCCTGCAATCAAGAAGCTAAAACTCTGTTTTTGGCAACATAGATCTATTTTCTTATTCATAAATGGCAAAAAAAAGCAGTCACTTAGCAAGCAATTATCAAGCACTTAAAAAAGTCTCTTGGTACTCATCTGAACATCAGATACACCTTTTGCTGGTCAGCAAGAACCTCTGGTGCTTTTGGTATTGATGGTGCCAGAAACAAAACAGTGACTGGACAAGATGGGGGCTGGTAAGGGGTAGAGGTGATCTTAAGAACAAAAAGAAATTTGTGGGGAGAAAAGGAGGGAAGAGAGATGGGGGAAAGTGGGGGGGACAATGAGAAAAAAAAGGAATATAGCCAGTCACAGACTAAGTGAGGATGCAAAACTTGGTACAACAAAAGCCTTTTTACAGAATATAAATTTATTAGGAAAATCTGGGTGAGAAAAAGAGTGTTGGAAAGCAGGAAACAGGGAGGGAAAGAGATAGAGAGAGGCCTGGGGAAAGCCAAAGAGCAGAAAAAAAGATTAGATAAGAGAGAGTTGAACAAGCACAGATGAGAAATGTGAGTTCAGCCTAACAAGGACTCAGTGTCAAGCAGTGCAGTAAGGCTTGGAAATGCAAAGACAGAAAAAAGGAGACCCTGGCCTCAGGGAGCTCACGTTCTATTGGAGAAAACAACAAATATGATATATGAAAGGTATTCTGGGAGGGCAAGGAAGGCACTAATAGTTGGGGGTGAGGAACAGGAAGAGGAAGGAGAAGGACCAGGAATTGTCTCACGCAGAAGGTGGGATTTGAGCTCAGATAGAAATTGCTAGCCCTTGGCAATAATTTCATAAGGAAGTAATGAGATTGGAGATAAGTTTCAGAATTGAGTTTTCCATTTGGAAATTGGCATCGATAAACAGTCAGCCTGAAACATACTAATACAATAGGAAGGCATTGGTTCAGCAATAAGGGGGAGGTTCTGTTATCTGCCCAGAATATCTGATTTGACTACTCTTAAATTTTTCTTTAAGTGTTTTTTGTTCTTTATTTTTTTAATGGATTTTGCAACACATGGATAGGCAAAATCATATTTGCATGTATGTTGGGAGTTTTACCTGGATTTTAAGATAAACAGATTTATAATGGAATGAATCTTTCCCTGCATCTTGATGGAACTCAAATATGTGGATTATTAGCTCAATTTATTTCTTTAAAAACCAGACAATTCAGTGGAAAGTTTAAATATAATACATTGGATTCAATTCAATTAAACTCAAGTTAAATGAACAGGTTTTTGGTCTACATACAAAGTATTAAGGAATTGTTTGGTTCCATTGACCACTAGCAAGTACGCATGTGTAATTTTAGACACTGCCTGAACAACACCTTCCCACAAACTTAGGTGTTGTTCTTGTTCATCTTCAGTCCTTAAATGTAGTAGGTTTGACTTCCTTGAGATTAGGGAAGGCTACAGGAGATTAGATCAGAGAGAATGAATGAGCACAGATGAGAAATATAAGAGGAAGAAGAAAAGAGAGTTCAGAAGAGAGTTTGGCTTTTGTCTTTGTGTTCCCCTTACCTCATATGGTCCTTTGCATACTGTAAGTGCTTAATGAACATGTATACAATTATATTGGATTGAATTGGATTGGAGACAAGGTTGTTGAATTTTTTAACCAAAGTTTAATAGTGTCTTATAATCTTATAAATTCTCTGGGCTCTAACAAATAATAGAAGAGAAAAAAATTATTATTCACAAAACTTCCTCCTGTTAACCAAATCACTAAATCTCAGAGTTGGACCCATTGTAAAGTTCTTGTTCTTATCCATATTATCATATGACCCCAGAAGCCATGTGAAAAGATGCACAGATGATCAATAGTGCCCTTCCTCACTTGCCCAAAAAGGTCATCCAGTCTTTGTTTGATATACCTAATGCAACTCTGATGGACTGGCCATGTTATTCAAATGCCAAGCATATGTTTGCCTAAAAGACTGTTTTATGGAGAACTCACACAAGGCAAGCACTCACAGTGGTCAGTAGAAGCAATACAAGGACACTCTCAAGGTCTCTGAAAAACTTTGGAATTGATTGTGAGACCTGGGAGACACTGGCACAGGACCTTCCAGCTTGGCATATCTGCATCAAAGAAGGTGCTGTGTTCTTATGAGGGAAGCAGAACATTGGATGTATACAGGGAGATGTATCTCCCTCCTTAATGGTCATAAGGACTATCTGTGTTTCACCTGTGGTAGAGCTCATATTGGTCTGATTGGCCACAGTTGGACACACTGCAAATTGACTCTAACATAACCATATCATTTAGGTCTTCTTTGAGAACAAAGGACAACAACCAACCAGTTGATGTCCCCAGTGATGAGAATGTGGATATCCTATCTTCAAAGGCAGCTCATACCATTGTTGGGCAACAGTTATTCTTAGGAAGTTTTTCCTGACATTAAGGCTAAGTTCCCTCTTTCAAGCTTCTCCTCATTGCTCTGTCTGGGGCTGGAATGGAATCCAGCAAGGGGACCATACGTCTTGCCTGCATTTGGTACCTCCCCACAGTGCCAGACAGTGATTGCCATCAAAATTTAATTTAAGAATTAGAAATGAGAATGGAATGAAATGAAACTTCTCTCTTGTTCCCACTATCAGCATTTCTACCACTTCAGTCCTTTAACATATTCAATAGACTGTACTGGCGGTGGAGGCAATAGCCTTTCTCATGAAGAAATCTGGTGACATTTCACTTTGAAAAAGGAATTCATTGTTCCTTTGAAATGTGGTGAACTGAAAGGAAGACTTCACTTTCATGTCTATAAGCAAAACTTTTAAAGAAACTTTTAAAATAATTGGACCAAGATCCAAATGATTTCATTTCCTTGAGTAATAATTCTTCCTTTATATTTGATCCACAGGAGATATTTTTGGAGGGGTGAGGGGGAACAATAGTCAATATACATAATTCTGGCATCTCAGGACGGCATGAGGAGGAGAAAGAGCAAAGCATAACTTCGTATTGACACAGAACTGATCCAAGGAAATGCGCAATTTGTGATTCACTGAATGGGCAAAAAATGAAGCTTAATGCATTAGTGCATATGATTTTCCCCCAACTTTCAAATGAAAGGAAGTTGGTCTACTGCCCATAACTGGGTAGAAGGATGCCATTGTTAAAGACAAATTAGATGTTTTTTTTTTTCTTTTTGTGCTCATAAGGCAGAACCAGGAGCCAAGAGTGGAAGCCACAAAGAGGCTAACTTTGATTTGACATCAGGAAAAATAGGAGTAAGAGGCTAGATCTCTGATTTCATTTGTATAAGTAACTGCCAGGCAAGGAAACTCCTTCTAACAATATGAATTGGCTCCATCAAAGCAATACGTGACCTTCATTCAAAGGTTCTTAACCTGAGATCCATGAAATAGATATAGATAGGTAGATAGACAGACAGACAAACACATATAGATAGATAGATATGTATGTTTCTGTGTATATGTATATGTGTGTGAGTATATGCATGCATATGTATATATGTGTAAATGTATATGTATACACATATATACATATACACATATATTTCAATAATTATATTTCAATATAATTGGCATTTTTCATAATCCTTTGTATTTCATATGATATGCATTTAAAATAATAGCTAGCATTTATATGGTGCTTTGAGTTTTGCAAAACACTTTACAAATATTATCTCTTTTATCCTCACTATGCTGGGAAACAGGTATTATCATTCCCATTTTGCTGGTAAGGAAACTGAGTCAGACAGAAGAAAAGTGACTTGCCTAGGATCACCCAGATGAGGAACTTTGTTGGTGTTGAGTCATTATAGTCATGTCTGACTCTTCGTGACCACATTTAGGGTTTTCTTGGGAGAGATGCTAGAGTGGTTTGCCCTTTCCTTCTCCAGCTTGTTTTACAGATGAGGAAACTGAGGCAAACCGGGGTAATGATTTGCCCAGCATCACCCAGCTAGTAAGAGTCTGAGGCCACATTTGAACTCAGGAAGAGAATTCTTCCTGACTCCAGGCCTGGCATGCATAACACCACTTAGCTGCCCCAGCTAATAAATGTTTGAGGTCAAACTGAACTCAAGCCTTGCTCATTCCAGGCCCAGCACTTTACCCCTTGCACCACTTAGTGGCCTTAATACATTAAATGAACTAAATTTAACATAATTCAAAGCATGAGTTGGCAGGCTGTTTCAGTAGGTAGATATTTCAACTGCATGTAGGATATGTCATTTGCAATCACAGTGGTGCTACATGCCTCTTCTTGGATCAAAACAAATGGGGAGAGGGAAGGGAATAAGCATTTGCATTGCACCTACTATGTGCAGGGCACTGTACTAAGCACTTTAAGAATATTATCTCATTTGATCTTCACAACAACCTTGAGAGGGAGTTGTTATCATTATCCCCATTTTACAGGTGAGGAGACTAAGGCAGACAGAGTTAAATGACTTGCCCAGCATCACACAGCTAGGAAGTATTTAAGGTTGGATTTGAACTCAGGTCTTTATCCTGACTATAGGTCCAGTGCTCTATCTACTGCACTACATAGTTGCCTCAGAACAAGCATATAAGACATAAGGAACAAGATATTAAACCCAAAATAACCAAAAAAAAATAACATCTAATAGGAAAGTAGGTATAGTAAAGGAACAACACACGTCTAATAAAAAATAATGTATAGATGATAGACCTGTATAGATACATGTAAAATATCAATGCATAAGAAAATAAACATAAAAAGCCAAAATTTGAAAAGTAAAAAAATAAGAAGCATGCAATGATAATTAACACATGCATCAACTTATCCTAACATATGCAGTTGCACAGAAAACAAATCTTAGATTCACAAACATTAGTTTCATCACTTGGCTAGATGTATTGTAATCACAGGTACATCTCTGCCCCCTCAGCAGCAATGAGACTTGACATCTGGGGTCTGCAGCTAACACTTCCTCTAAGGATTGTCTCCTCCAGTTACAGTTTGAGTTCTTCTAGAGTAGAGTCTGTCTTGATTTTTTATTTGGATGCCCAGTGCTTAGCCCAGTACATAGCAACCAAGTAATTTCTTATGAATGTTTTTGTTCATACACTCATTCATTTATTCATAGCCAACAAGTTAGGCTGGTCAAAAGTTCTAGGTCTTTCTCAATAACTGACCTTTCTGACCCTATAAATGAGCTAGTCATTGGTACTGGTAGATCACCAATGTCTTCAGATCTACAAGCCTGCACTCCCAGACCTGAGTTTGTGGTTGTCCCAGGATGTCTAACATTCTTGAATCCAGTGGATTGTCTTTGTATACTGGGTTTGAAGGGACAATGAAGGGCAGCTCTGTAACTGAAACAATTAGCACCAGTGAAACTAGGTCGAGAGTCAGTTCTTCCCATCCTCCCTTATCTGAATCAAGGTTCACTTCAGTCCAAGGGAGGGTCTTTGGTAGTTTTAGTAGAATGTGTCTTCTTCATTGGAAAAAATGATCTTGGAAGCAATTTGTTGCTCAGGCAGACTCTACCACTGATGATCAGTTATTTCTCTTCCCAGGACACTTGGCTGATTTTCCAAAATTTCTTGGCTCCTATTCATCAGGGAATTTGATTCACTTCCTTATGAGAAATAGGGTTTTGCAGTGAATTTTCCCTATAGGATTCCCATAATTCTCTGGGGCTTTCTGATAAAAAGGCAAGTTGGCAAATTTCTCAATTACTTACAGCAATGCTTTCCATCCATCTGGTACCCTATGGGAAACTGGAACACCAGTGTTTCCTAGAAAGGCTGTCACCTGGGAGTCTTGGACAATGAGCTCAAACATGGCTTCATTATTTGTTACTGTCAGAGCTCTTCTGACCTTATGGCATAACTACTTGATAGGCTTATTTCAATGACCTCTTATGATCCAAAGCACAAATTGATAGGTTAGCATGGTTCTCAAACAAACACCAACAAGTGTAGTATAAAACCTGTGGCATCATTCTTGGTAGAATTGTACCAATGTACCACAATTGCCATGTGAGTTTCACTGAGATTTCTGTTTAAATTTGCATTCTTAGCCTGGTCATGCTATGTGGTAAAAAGTCCCAAGTTTTGGGTCTCCTTATCAACTACTGAAAAAGAATGTCAAGTGCTCCAAGAGACTTTGATCCAAATGCTCAAACTGGTACAATCTATCTGTTCAGATAAAAACAGTTTTCTTGTTTTGTTTTGTTTTTTCCCCCTTGAATTATGAGTCTGATCATATCAGTTGTAAATCCAAAGCTGAGAATCATCACTTGCCTAGCAGACAGTACAGGCACGGTGAACTCTTGACATTGTGTACTGGTCCATCTTGTGGCCAGCTTCACCTTCTTCAAAGACTGATTATTTATAAACATTCACAATTTTCCACTCCTCTACTAAAAGCAAAGAATTTAGACTATTGGAATCTGAGATGAAACCACTGACCAAGAGTTCTTTCACATGGTATCTGAGATCTTCCATCACAAAGTGAGAAATCTTCCTGTACCCTTCTCAGAAAGTTCAGGAGTAAGTGAGATTCTTCTCAGGACCATTCTCCATGCCACTTTGGTGATTCAAGGTGTAGCAACAATCTGCTAGCAGCTGCTGTAGGGGTGTAAGATCCATCAACAACCAGCATACAGAAAGCTTCCAACACAGATTCTTTTGATCTGTTTTACTAAGGAAAGTAGCATTAAGGGGTTAACAATCTTATTTCAACCCAACATATAAATATCATTCACTTATTTCAGGGGGAAAAAGCCAGCACCCTGAACTTCAGAGCAAATACAAACAAATTACAAACATCAACAGACAGACCTTGTCTGATTCAAATCTCAATTTATAGTTACCAGAGTTTAACAAGGTCTGAACATCCGGGTTTACAAGCTGGAGGGCTCTTAATTACAGCTGCCCAGAGTCTCCATATCAACACACCGCTAAGAGTGAGAGCCCCCAGCAAATAGCTCTGTTCTCTCTTTTCATATACTCTTTAGCCATCATCAAATGTCATCTGAGAGACCAGAACTCAGGCTCCTACTATTGGTTCTGGTCTTAGCCACTCCCCTTAGGACCCTGAGGGCTTCACAACCACATAGGCTTAGCACCTAGTAGGTAGGGGTTTGGGCCTGGGGTTTAGCACCTAGTAAGACTTGATCAAAGACACCCAATTTAACTGATATTACACAAGGGAAAAAATTTGAAGGAAAACTTCAATCTATCCTTTCGTTCACCCAGCATTATAGGCCCCTTAGTACAAGAATACCCTCTACCTCCTGAGATAGCCCTTACCATTTCTAGATAGTTCTAATTGTTGGGAAGTTTTGTTTTGTTTTCACTTGACATCAAATCTAAATTTGTCTTTCATTGCTACTAACAAGCTTGAAAAGGTCTCATAGTTCTGACAGATCTTCATCATTTACCCCTTGACACACAAATCTCTTCTCCCTATTTCTATCAGATTAAAACTACTTCGATTTAATTCACTTAAAATATTATGATTTTAATTAATTTAAATTACATTTAATCAATTTAATTTTAATTAAATTTTATTATATATGTGTGTGTGTATCTATATATATATATATATATATATATATATATATATATATATGTATATTTACGTTACCTTTATTTCCCAATACACTTGCCTCCTTCCCTCCCAGAAATTCATCCCTTATAAGAATAAAAAAGAAAACAAATAGTTTAGCTAAACTAATAAAGACATCAACACAGTCCAAGATTAGAAAATGAGCTCCATGGAGAGAAGGTATTTTCTTACACTGCTCCCTTAGGGCTAAGCTTGCTTGTTACAGTTTTGATACTTAAGAAATGTTCATTGATTAATCAGTTATTATTTTTATCTGCATTGTTATGGTCATAGTTTGTATTGCTTGCCTTCAATCCAATTCAATTCTCCAATCACTTATTAAGTACTTACTCTGCTCCAGGTATTATACAAGGTGATTTGGATGCAAAGACAAAAATGTAACAATTCCTGTCCTCAAGGAGTCTGCAGCCTAGGGGGAAAGCCTAGGTAAGTTGATAAGAAAAACTGTAAAAAAACAAAACAAACATAATTTATTCAGAGCTTGTAAGGGCTAACTATCGGGGAAATAAGCACTGAATATAGCACTGAAATAGAACATTAGGGGGAATAAGGGTTCTAGGAGGTGATGGTGAGGAGGGAGGGCATTTCAGGCATCTTGTATAAAGGCCTGGACATGAGAGACAACATGAGACCTTCAAGTATCAAAGAAATAGAGCTATAAAGCTGGAAAGGAACTTAGACACGATCTAGTACACCCCACCCCCTGCCCTTGTTCTACAGATGAAGAAGCTAATGACCAGAGAGAGAGTGACTTGTCCAAAAGCCACATGGGTAGTAAGTGGCAGAGCCCAAATTCAAATCCAATGTTTTTAATCGTTTTTGTTTTGTTTTGTTTTGTTTTTCCCATTCCACAGTGCCTTAGCAGCAAGTAAGACCCATCTCTTCTACTTTTTCTTGTATTTTTGGTTGTTTTTTTTTTGAGACTCTAAGTAACCAGAAGATGATAGAAATTGATTTAGAATGTGTGGATCTTGGGCCACATTGAAGGAGACCAGGCCACCCGCCTTCATTTTATTTATTCAGTAGCTCCAGTGTGAGCTGGGAACAGTGGATTTAAAAAAAGGTTTAAATGTGCTGTAGAAGACAAAATCTTTCTCTAATTTTATAAAGCTCCAGCTATTGTCAGCCTCAAAAGTTGTTGTTGTAGTTTGGGGGTTTGGTCTTATTTTCTTTTGTTTTGTTACTAGATACTTAATATGCCTCTTACGGTTGAAAAGGACACACGATTCTATTTATGTGCGCGCGTGTGCACAAATCGGCCTTTCCTTCAAGTTGTCTTGTTTAGATTATGAGCCAAGGCCAAGGAAGACTATTGTTTTCCCTGTCACCACTGCTGTCAGCATCCTCAGAAGTAGATAAGCAGAAATTATATCTAATACTATAACCAATTAATGGGGGAGGAAAGAGGGTGGAGTGTTTTAGTAGATGATGCAGAAACTACTTTCTTCACAAAAATCTCCAATTCAAAGGGGCAGAGGACTCAGAAAAGGCACAAACCTGAGACAACATCTCATCCAGTCCTCTCATTTTTGCAGAGGCCCAAAGAAAAGTGACTTACCCAAGGTCACACAAGTAGTCAGTGATGGACATAAGATTCAAATCCAAGGTCTCTGACTCGAGATCCAGGGTTCTCATTTCCAGGCTTTGGAGCTGGAAGACAACTCAGAGTTCATCTAGTCTAGGCCCCAACATGTTAACAGATGAAAAAACTGGGCTGGCAGGAGAAATGACTTGCCTAAGTTCATACAAGTTAAGCAGGATAGCCCAGATGTGATTTCAAATTCAGAGCTCTTACTCCTAGGAATCAGGATAATGAATTTAAAGTTAGAAGGGACTTTGGATGTCACCAAATCCAGCCTCCTCGGTTTACAGAATCAAACTTCCAAGGGTACTAGACCTAAAAGGCCACCTCAAAAGTAGGCATTTCTGGGCAGGGTATGATCGCTTCTTCAGGATATTTGCCTATGGTAGACTGAAGACGGTGGCCCCATCACAAGTACATTTCACAGCATTGTATAGCTTGCTGGCATTGTGTGGGAATTTTATACCCATTATGGCATTGCTGATTAGAGATACAAGAAGAATAATGAGTTCATTTAGAGGAGGAGAACAAAGATGAGCAATGGTTTAAACAGAATCCCTCCTTCCCCTTCCCCCTTCTCCACTCTTACCAAATACCATCCATAAGGGAGAGAACAGACAGTACGAAGCACGTACAGTTCTCACTCTCACTAATTGCTAGACTGGAAAGGCTTAGCTGTAGGTGGCTCTCAGAGAGGTGATTAGGTAAGGAGAGACTCTGCTAGCTGCGAGGTTGAGACGTTTTATCTTAGTCAAGTGAAGCCCTGAAAAAGAAGAAGGAGTTTTTCTTCAGTTCTCTGGTCTCACTAGGGCTTTGGCAAGTCCAAGACATACTAGGAGAAGAATCGGACTTTATTTAATAATTTTTAAATAGTCTGCCCTCCAATTGACAGGCTTTTATGAAGAGGCATAGCTTAATACTGGCAAACACCAGCTTAAATAAGTTTAAGAGAATTTATTCTCTGAAACCAGAACTCAAATGAATCAATCCTTCCATCTAGTTTCTTATATGGTTTAAGGCAGCACCATATTTAACTGTTAAGGCTGTGCATTCTAGAGGTAACAAGGTATGGTAGAAACACCGCAGCATCAGTTAATAAGAGAGAACTGGGTTTAAAATCCCAAGCTCTAGGCCAGTTTGTCAGGAGACAGAGAAAGTACAAGAGCTTGTAGGCAGAGCCAAGGTGAAAGTAATTCCACAATTCCATGAAATGCCTGATACTTTGATTAAGCATCAACTTCTTATGAGAGTATAGAGGGAGTTAGAATATCGTGCCGTATTTAAAGTCTTTTTTTTTATATTATATGTGTGAGTCTATTTGTGTGTTAAACATTCTTCTCTGTGTATGTGAAAAATGACTAGCTGTCCCATAACTGATCTAGACCATATATCAAGTATCTTTCTATTCTCTCTGCTGGGGAGACCCTAAAACTTAAACTAAAATTCAAATGCAAACTTTAATTGATTCTCTAAAGGGCTCTAAGGCCATGGCCTAAAGAGTCACGTTGTTTAACAAAAACCTTCCATTGTTTAAAAAATTAACCTTCCACAACCCTCCCTCCAGAGGTTCAGGATTCACATGAATGAATTCGGTCTTTGCACACAGAGCCATGTTGGTGGGGGCCCTTAGTGGAGGGGGAGAGAGTGAGCACCCTAGCTCCCCTTGCCCTGGGAGTGATTCTCACTGCTAATACCACTGTAATCTTCGACAAGTCACTTAATTTTTATCAGTCTAAGTTCTCTCGTCCATAAGATAGGGAAATAAGACCTATAGTATTTACTTCAGAAGGTTGGATCAAATGAGTCCATGTATGTGTATAATACTTTAGACAAGGAGTCCCAAAAGTCTTAGTGCAGTTTGAAGCTATTCTAAAACTGCAGTAAAATTTTGAGACCTTCTATATACAGTTTTCTCTCTCTCTCTCTCTCTCTCTCTCTCTCTCTCTCTCTCTCTCTCTCTCTCTCTCTCTCTCTTCCCTCCTTCCTTCCCTCCCTCCCTGACTCTCTGTTTCTATCTCTCTGTGTATCTCTGTCTCTGGCTTTATATTTGTCTCTCTCTTTCTCCCTATCTGTCTCTGATTCTCTATTTCTCCCCCCATGTTTCTGTGAGTATCCCTCTGTCTTTCTCTCTACAGTCAGCATGTCTCGGAAATGGGACTTGAACTCAATTCTTCCTGACTCTGAGGTTGCTTTCTAGCCACTATTCCATGATGCCTTTCTAAAGAACCACATAAGTGTCAGAATTTGATTCTCCCTCTCCCTCACCCCATCTAAGATTTAACAAGATCTGGTCACCATGAATAGTAAACCTGGCCTATGCAACTTAACATAAACTATGTGATTTTGGGCAAGTGACTCAATCACTCTGGGTCTCCATTTCTTCCTTCATCTGCAAAATGGGAGAAATGTTGGATTAGATGACCTCTAAGATGCCTTCCGGAACTTAAACTGTGGGACCCTATGGTTCCTAAGGCCACAGATAGCCCTATTCCTAATTTTCACAGTATACAGGGTTGTTGTTGTTGTGGTGGTTGTGGTTTTGTTGGTGTTGTTGTTTTGGGTGTCTTGGGGGTGGGGTGCTATGGTTTGTTTTTTTAACAACTTTTTTCCTCCTCTGTTCTGATTGTCTTAGGGAAGGAGAAAAAATGTCTTTGAGAAAAGATAAAAGCTGCCAAGCCTCCACTAATCCATTTAAGTTTGGGAAGAACTGAGAAACAGGATCTGATTTTTTTGTTTTGTTCTGGTTTGATTTTTTTTTTCACACTATGAGAACAAGTCTGGATGTCTCTGAGCATCTCAAATAGCCTTGCAGCTGTCTTCTACCCTGTGCCTTTCTTTCTAGCATGGCCCCACTTCAGGTTGTCTTTCTGGTTTGGAAATCTTTGCTTCAATCTGAGTCCAAATCTCTGACACGGCCCCTTGGTCACCATCTGTCACCTGGTTTATTCCTGACTGCTCTGTTTCTCTGACTGGTCAGTCTCTGCCACAGGCCTCAGACATCCTCTGCTCTGCATAACAAGAAGCCTGTCACTTCTCTCCAGAACTTTTGCTTTTCTGGCTCATCTAGGATTCATCCACCACTTTGTCTCTCTTATCAAATATCAATCCCTTAAGCTGTATCTGACTGCACCTCATCCTCTCCTTTATACAAGGCTGGTCCTGTTGCCCTTCCCTATCCATAACCAAGCCAGAGCAGCTTTAGTTGGGTTGAAATTGATAGTGTGATAGATGAAGACTTAGAAAAGTCCTTGAGGGCCAGAGTCCACCTTGCTCATTGTAGGGATGGTGAAACTGAGCCTTAGAGAGATGGATTTGTCCAGTCAGTGAATGTATATTATCCACTACATCACTTTACTTCTTCCCAGTGTCCCATAGCTAGCAAATGTTTTGTGGCAGGATTTAAATGCAGGTCTTCTTAACTCTAAGTCCAACATTCTGTCCACTATTGTTGTTGAGTCTTTTTTCAGTCATGTCCAATTCTTCATTATCCCTTGCAATGTTGTCCTGGCAGAGATACTAGAGTGGTTTGCCATTTCCTTCTCCAAATCATTTTACAGATGAGGAAACTGGGGCAAACAGGGTTAAGTGACTTGGCCAGGGTCACACAACTAATAAGTGTCTGAAGCTGGATTTGAACTCAGGTCCTCCTGACCCCAGACTAGGTAATCTATGCACTGTACCACCTAGCTGCCCATCTACCCACTATACCATGGTGCTTTTCTCAATCAAGTTCTGCACTTGAGTATAAGATTTGGTCTCTACCCTCAAAGGGAACATAATCCAATGTGGAGTATAAACATGTCGTGTAAAAAAGTAATTGTGATAATATTCTATAACACAGCACCCAGATCATAAATCCAGAGTATGATGTTTAAATCTGCTTTCCACATTTTGGGGAAGAATTAATTACCTGGAGTTCATCTACCATGCCACCTAGCTACTTGAAATCAATGATCCCATAACCTCCGCTCTCTTTGTCTCCATTGGTTCATTTCCCTCTACCTATGTATGCACTCAGGTTTCTATGATCTTGAAATCCCCTTGTCTGGCCTGTAATCCCATGTCTTTTCTATCACAGCCAAACCTCTTAAACAGGTGATTCCCATGAGCTACTCCCACTCCCTCAGCATCCGTGCTCTCACCTACATAAATCTATCACGCAATATGCAGAAGCATCTCTGGGAGCAGAAATCAAGGATGACAGCCCTTGCAGATGCAGAGGTCAGGCTTAAAACAGGGGGTTTTGAACTGCACAGTGATCCTGTCCTTTAATTGAATGAGATTATGATCCAACAGAAAGATCACTGGAGTGTAATTACAGGTTCAGGGTTCAAATCCCAGTTCTGACATTTTCTGCCTGTATGTCCCTGGGCAAATCATTTGACTTCCTTATGTCTCAATATTTCATCAGTAAGATGAGAAGATTGGAAAAGATAACCTCTAATACCTTTTATAGATCTTCATCTATGATCCTTCAAATATATGAGTGTAGATAGAGAGACAGATGATAGACAGAGAGATATAGACAGATAGATATAGACAGATAGGTATAGATACAGATACAGATACAGATACAGATACAGATACAGATACAGATACAGATACAGATACAGATGTAGATGTAGATATAGATGTAGATGTAGATGTAGACATAGATATAGACATAGATATAGATATGTGTGTATATACATATACATACATGTATATATGTATGTATATTTATAATATGTATATGTTTACATATGTATATGTGCACATATATGTAATTATATATCTATATGATGCATTTGTGTATATGCATCTATGTACATGCATGTATACATGTGTGTATACATATACATATATTATATGCATATATCTATATGCACACACAGAGTAATTCATTCAGTTAACAAACTAGCATCTAAGGTATGCAAGGCTCTCTCCCAGGTGCTGAAGAAAACAGGTTCGTTTATTGGCAATGGTTATATAAACTAAGCCAAGAGACAAGAGAAAAAAAAAGTGCTTTGTTTTGTTTTGATTCTAAAGAATGCACTAAAAATAGCAATGAAGCAAAAAGGAAGTGGGCAGTGGAAGTAGCAGAAGCAATCAGAAGGAGCTATGAGATAACAGGAGCAACAAGAAGGAAAACAGACTCACTAACTGACAATGATGAGCAAGTGAGAAAGCAAAAATCACCAAGAAACAAAGAACACAGCATTTAATTAGTCAGTTTACAAATAGCACTTATCAAACCTAATATTTGACCCAATATCTTTTTAGTTAATAAAAACATGTAAAGTCTTGCATTTGAATTTAAAATTAAAGTTCACAGGTTCTGGATGGATCTGGGCCTAGCTTGACAATGGTTCATATGAAAAAAGAATGGAAATTGAATACAATGTACTTCAACAGTGTGATGTGGTAGACAAGATATGGTGGCCTAAGGCATCCTTAGGTTCCTGGACTGTTTTACGAGTGGAACAACCTAAACTGACCTAGCTGTCACCGTGATAAGAACAGTATAATTTTAGACTCCCACAATTATGTTCCTCATGAAATCTCTAAGGGCACTGAGAAAATTCTTCCTTTAGACACCAGCTTGTAGAACTCCTACAGGACTTCTTTACCCTCGGTATTCCTCCTTTCAATGAAAATAATTGGACTATGGAGGTTGCCACCTGCTGTATTTTGCTTTGATCTGACCACATCTGGAGTTTTATATTCAATTCTGGATGCCACATGTTAGAGATGAAGGATGTTGATGTGTATTCAGAGGAGATCAAACAGGTTAGTGCATGGACTGGAAACCATGCCATGTAACATTCCGTTGACTGAAGAAGAGATGTTTAGTTCAGAGAAGAAAAGATTTAGAGGAACAGTAAGTCCGTTAATAAACATTTTTTAAGTGCCTACTATTATTACTACTACTACTAATGATAATATCCAACATTTACGTAGCACTTACTCTGTGCCAGGCACTTGACTATATGCTGAGGACTCAAATATGGAAAAGATAAGTCCTGCCCTCAAGGACCTTGCAATCCAATGAAAGAAGAGAAAGAAAGAGATGAAAATCCAGAGGGTGGGGATGGAATAGGAAAAGCTAGAGGAAAAAAGTTGCCTGGAGTTGGGGTGTGGTGGAGACCAAAGGATTGCAAGTTGGTTGAAAAATGAAGATATGGTTGTCCTGGGGCAGCATGGCTCTTTAGTTGGGGGTTTTGAAAGGAGTTTGGTTTGTTTGGTTTTTTCTCCACCCTCTAGCCCTCCAACCAGATGGACAGAGGATAGTCATGAACTGAGAGCACCAAGGCTGATGAAATCTTGTGGGATGATGAGTTTCCTGCTGAGGAGGTTTCCTGGTGGAGTCCAGTCCAAGCAGTGCAAGCTGGTATGAAATGAATAGAGTGCCCTCATCCAATTATTTAAAGATCTATTACATAGAAAGGTGGAGATAGACTTCTTCAGCTTGACCCTGGAAGGTACAACTTGGAGCAATCCATGGAAGTTGCAGATTGTTAATTTTCTCTAGGGGTAAGGAAAAAAAATAAACAAAAACAGAACAAAACAAAACAAAACAGAAGACATCCTTCCTACCAATGGGAGCTGGCTAGTGCTAGAATGCTAAAATAGTCTGTTTGGATAACAGTAGGTTTTCTCTCACTGGAGTTGTTCAAACAGAGATTTATCTGCCTTATGAGGTTGTTTCATGTATCAAATAAGATAAGGTAACCTTAAAACATTTTCTTCTGTTTTAAGCTAGCTATCATAAGAATAATATTGTGGCATCATGTGGAAAGAACAGCAAATAGTGTGATATGGGTGGACCTTAGAGGATGAGGAGGGAAGTAATATGGAAGAATGTAGGAAAGTTAGGAAGGGATCAGGTTATCAAGAACTTTAAATGACAAGCAGGGGAATTTGTGAAAAATGAGGGAGTTGGTATGGGTATAGGCTAGGAAATGCCCAAGGACTTTTCCAGCTCCAAATCTCTGTTCCTATGACCATATGGCATCATAACGTAGCTTAAGACTGAATTCCTTTTCTTGGCTTCCAAATCACACTGTTGTTGATGTCTTCAGAGACCACTGAAGGAAAGTGCTTAGTTTACCCTTGAACACAGACTGTTCTACTCTGTTGGCTGGCATGTTTTTGGTTTGGTACCATGATTGCCTCAGAGGTTTTTGAGTTTTGTAGGTCTGCACTAGAATATTCAAATTGACCTTCAAATGTGCATGTTATTTCTCCAATTTGAATGTGAGTTCCTTGTGGATATGGAGTGTGTTTTTGCTTTTCTTTGTTTCTCTAGTACTAAACACAATGCCTGGCATTTCATAAGCACTTAATAAATGCTTGCCTGCCTGCCCCCCACTACCCCATTTGACTAAGTGACATAGAAATGAACTATAGGATAACCCCAAATTTCCCCTCTGGCCATACCAATTGAGTGCCCATCTAACACCATGATATGAGTGGTATAGCTTTACAAACCCACGATTACTTTCCTCATAAGATTTCTAAGTGCATTGAGAAAATTCTGTCTTTAGACACCAGCTTATTGAACCCCTGCAGGATTTTAGTACCCACACTATTCCTCCCTTCAACGAAATTAATTGCACCCTGATCTTTGCCACCAGCCTTCCATACAACTTTTAATGATAATACACAACTTGGGAGGAAACATGTTAGTAGATGATGAAATGTTAGCATCTATCATAACGCTGAAATCAATTTCAGCTCCATGTGTCTGACATAAATTAGTTACTCAGGGGAACAAGCTTCCCTCAGCTACATAAACACACCTTTCAATGACCCAATGGAAAATACAGTAGTTACCTATGAATTAAGGCAGACCCAACTTAGTCCATTAATCCTTGTGGATTTGACAAACAAGGGGAAGATAAATATTGGAGTCTTACCAACACCACACAACTGAATTGAGCCCCAAATAGCACACCCTGATATGCATCATTTGCTAACATTACTAACATAAGCACAACAGTTTGTGAACCCTTTGGAAGTGCTCAGGGCCAAACAGCAGTGCAGTAATCATCGTTCATAAAAATGGATATTTTGTTCCCAGAAACTAATATTCCAAAGCATGGAAGTAAATAGGGCATAAATATAGCATTGAATGCCATGAAACACTATGTCATACCCTCCCTACTGCACACCTCTCCTCCTCCCACCCTATCCCACTCCCAGTAATTAGGGTACATATGTTTCCATTTTCTTTTTATTTGAGAAAAAAATGGCTCAGTTATAACGGTGTTTGCTTTCCAACTAATCATGTTTTCCACATTTATTAGAAATATCTCTTCCTATCATAGGGCCTTTTAGAATGCAGTTGTTCTGGTTCTCAGCTCAAATATTTATAGGTTAAGGGTTTGTGGTGATTTATTTCTATTTGTTTTTAATTTTCTTGCCCCATGTTTTCAAAGGCACCACACATTGTTATGAATGGCTTCATGCTAAATTATGTAGAGGGTCCACGGTGCTCCAGAACGCTTGCTGTTGATGAGGTTATTAAAACAGTGACAATATGAATTACTATGGCAACAGAAACATAAATCCAGAACCTCATTTATCCTCTGGATTTAAGGTATCTCTTCCATCTCTGGAAAAGGTGATGCATCTTTGACATGAAGTTCTTGGGGTTTTTACAGACCTGAAATGCATTCACTTGTCCTAGTTGCTGGTCCTCTGGAAAATGACTCTGGTGGGTGACATGACCAAATATTTTGCCTGTCCAGTATTCAGGCAGCATGAGTGTATTCTTAAGGCCACATTCAAGAAGGGTTCATGTGACCATTATAAGCAGGCTACTTCCCAAACCTCCGTGTATGGACAAGAAAGGCCAGCCTATAAAGGAATGTTCTTCCTCATTTCTGATTTTTTTTTTCCATGAGCCTCTGCCTGAAACAACATCAGTGTTTCCATAGTAACTAATGCATATCAAAGGGACATGAGTAGAGAGAGGAGGAAAAGCAAATATCAGAAGCCCCATAAACAAAATATATGTTTAGGAATATACATATGTGGCATCAAGCTCGTTAGGTCCTCTTGTCCATTGTTTGTCAGGAATCATAAATCCTAACCACAAAAAAAGTGATTGTAGCCTGCATCCTTCTATATTCTCTGTGGAACATCAGCCACTTTTCAGAAAAAGCCGAAAGTAATACGGCCAAGGAAGGAAACCCAGTTGATGAAGAGAAATGGATATGTAACATGCAAATAAGTAGCAAGGCAATAAATATTTATTAAGTGATTACTGCATGCCAGGCACAGACCTAATTGGGGAGGGTACAAATACAAGAAAAAAAAAGGGCATTCCCTCCCCTCAAGGAGGTTACATTCTAATGAAGGAATACAATACACATAAAGGAGCTAAAAATGGGTATGATGGGAGAGATGCAGATGCTGGCCCAGGAAATCAGAAGCAAAGACAGTAGGAGAATGAAGTTTGGCTAACCTGGCTTCTGCCACAAAAACAGAGGCCCCAGAAGGAACTCACCAAGGGGATGAGGGGGCCTAGCTGGCAGAAGAATATTTCAGGGTGAGAAGGTCACAAGAATGGTTGGATAGACTGTGGTGGGGATGCCTCAGTCATTGAGGGAAGTTTCAGGATGACAACAGCAGCAGCTGTTGATAATAACAGATGTAGCAGTTGTGTGCCAGGCCCTCTCTGAGTCAGGGGCCGATGATCAGAGATAAAAATGAAGCCATCCTTGCCATCGGGAAGTTTGCATTCTATTGCTGAATAAGGTTTGCACCTAGATACTTAAATACTACTGGTACTTAAATATACTGCTGGTAAATGTCCAAAGTGGGATTCCAATTCAGGTATTCTGGCTCTAAGTTCACTACCATATTTATTATGTCATGCTGTCAGACCATTAGTAGATCACTTTACCTTCTCAGTACTCCCAGATTAGGTGACATAGTAGATTGAACACTAGGCCTGGAATCAGGAAGACCTGAATTCAAATCTGGCCTCACACACTGTGACCTTGGGCAAGTCACTTAACCTGGTTTGCCTCAGTTTTCCCATCTACAAAATGGCCTGGAGAAGGAAATGGCAAACCACTCCTGCATCTTTGCTGAGAAACAGGGTCAAAAAAGTCAGAAATGACTGAAGATCAACACTCCTAGGCAACTCCCACAATATGAAGTTCCAAATAGCTGTCTGTCTGTTTTGGTGGAGGGGTCCAGCATCATACAGAATCATTTCCCCCCCTAAATCCTCCCTCCTTGTACCTTCCCTTTTACACTAGAGGCCAGCACCATACTCCCAGTCCCTAAGGCTCACAACCTAGGAGTCATCTTGACTATTCACTTTCTTTCACCACCACCCTATGTCCAATCTGTGGCCAAGGCCTCTCAATTAGATCCTTGCGACATCTCTCAAATAATGGCCCCTTCTTTCCTCTGACACTGTTCGCACCCTGGTATAGGCCTTTATCACCTCACACCTGGGCTATTGCAATAGCCACTGTTGGGTCTGCCTGCCTCTCTACCCACTCCAATCCATCCTCCATTCAGCCACTAACATGATTTTCTAAGAGAGCAGGGCTGACCATGTCACCCTACCCTACCCCCACTCAATAAACTCCAGTGGCTCCCTATTGCAGCTAAGAGAAAATTTTTAAAAAATGCTCTGCTTGGCATTCAAAGCCTTTCATAAGCCACCTCCTCCTACCTTTTCAGTCTTGTTACACCTTCCCCCTCCCATCCCCATCACATATTCTTTGATCTAGTGACACTGGCTGTTCCACGAACAAGATACTCCATCTCAGCATTTTCTGTGACTGTCCTCCTTCTTGGGATGTTCTCCTTCCTCTTCTCTCACTATTGGCCTCTCTGGCATCCTTTAAGTCCCAATTAAAATCCCGTCTTCTACAGGGGAAGCCTTCCCCAATCCCTTTTTATTCCAGTGCCCTAGTTCTGCTAATTATTTCCTGCTTATCTTGTATACAGCTTGCTTTGGATACATTTGTTTTCATGTTGTCTCCCACATTAGATTGTAAACTCCTTGTAGGGAGCAATTATCTTTTTCCTCTTTTTCTATCCCCATGTGATGAATGAAAATCCCCACAGAGACAGAGTTTCTGGGTATTAATAATCTATTAATTAGACTAGCCAGCAATCAATAAATTGATGGGCAAAGGTTTCTCTGGATAACAAAAGACACTGAGGGAGACCCTGAAAAACCTTAAATCTCTTCTGAAAGGGAATTCCCATGACAAATGAAAGTCAACCTCGATTGGTGGACATTCAGTGAGAAGGGGGCCAAAAGTCTTCAGCTCCTTCTGCTGAGAATGTGATGTGATCATGAGACTCAGCTGCCTCCAGCAATCTGAGTAGGGGAAGCCATTTCCATCTGGACCTCTCTGGCTGGTTTCCTCCTTCATGAGCTGGGTCACCCTATACTCTAATGGAGAAGATGAAGGATTTGGTAAGGACTCACCAAGACTGGATTTTATTTATACTCTACACAGAAATGAGGTCTCCTAGTTGGGTGGAGTCCCCAAATTGAGCTGCATGTTCCTTGAGGGCTAGGAGCAATCTCTTCAATCTTATCAAACAGCCTGCCCTTCAGAGACTGACTGACCTTAAGGGACTTGGATCTTTACAGAAAATAGAAGGCAAAAGGGTGGATCACAATTAATAATTAGTTATTAATATAATAGTGTAATATTGATTTCTCTCACCCAGCACTTGGTACAGTGCCAGGCACATAGTAGGAGCTTAATAAAAGTTTATTGAGTTGAATTGAATCTTGGAAAAACACTTATGAGATATGATATAATCCATTATTCTGGCTAGGTCATGCAGATGCCCAAACCTGGGAATACCTACCTCCAGGGCAGAGTCATAATTACCAATATTTTTACCCTGGGGCAAGTGGAATGAAGTACAAAATTAAAGGGTTGGGGGGGAGGGGGGCTGTTATTAACTATGGCCCACTAGCATAAGGTGGATAAACACAGGATTGTAACATCATGAGATCATTGATCTGGAACTGGAAGGGAACTTAGAAGAACTCCAGCCCCATCATTTTCTGGATGAGGAAAGGAAGGCCTAGGGGGATAAAGTGAATTGACCAAAGTCACTCAGATAATACATTCATGGAGCTTTTTATTTTAAAGCTAACTAGATGTTAATGTCATTTTTTTTCCTAAGAACTTCATGTGTTCCCAATACCCTCTACATTTTGGTTCCTGGAAAAAGGCCCAGTGGCCCACCCTAATTAGTAATCTTGGTGATGTTAGGGAACTATATGTTTTTAGGGGTGCTTGAGACCTCAAAATATCAACAAACCAGGTCCTGCTTGAATGAATTTGACCCAAGCCTTCTCACAGCCAAAGAGAAAAACAAAGTTTATTACAGATTTGCCATAATTGGTGGTCTTAAGAAATCTTGCCATTTGTGAGGCTCGTTTTCACAAGCAAGGCCAGATTCAATCTGAGGTAGATTGAATCTGAGCACCTTCATGGAGGCAACTTGGAGTTTATATACAGAAAGATTGTGGGAGGGATCCAGAATGGTCCTGGGGTGATGGGAAGAGGGATTTAGGGAGGGTCTTGAGGAGGAGTCTAAGGATGAGACTAGGGTGAGGTCAGACTCCAGGGACCAAGAGAATGGGATTAAGGGTGGGAAGTAGATGAAGGCTACCTGGACATAACAGACGGTAGGTCTAGGCTAGTTTAAGGATAACAGATTTGGGCATAGACACTTTGATAGGGTCAAGGGTGCAAACTAGCCAGACAATGGAGGGCTAGGCTAGGTTAAGAGTAACCTAGATATTTGGCCCTAGCAATAATGAAAGCCTTATGGCCTCAGGCAAACTTCTCATCAAGTGGGCAGATTCAAGGAGAGTTGAAGGGGGCTCCCACAGTCTAAACCCCATCATTCCCCCCTCACACAAATGTGACTCAAATTCCTTTGGGTTAAAGGAGAAAGTCTCAGCTTCTGAAATTTCTTCTTGCTGGCAAGGGATATAGAGCTGTCTCTGCCTCGATAGGTCCAGTTCAAGGGGTACATAGTAGGTTGAGCAGTCATCTGTAAGTTGACAGCTTGGACCCTGGAGGAGACAAACCTGGCAAGGAGGTTAAGCAAACAAGGGCCAAACAGGCAGCACAGGAGTACAGAAAAAGGACCATTTCCATGGCATAAAAGACAATTTCCCTGGAGGGAATTAAAGATGACTATTTTGTACTTAGCTCTCCTAACCACTTGTTCTGTGTATCACACTACTTTGGGGTTCAACAGTGTGTAGCACACCTGAAGGATTAGGTCAGGGGTATCTGAGAGCAAGGAATGATATTTGGTGAGCCAGCCACTAGTGGCCCTCTGCTTCCAGGATGCTCTGAATCTGATGGGGAGTAAGAACTTCCAGGGGCTGGTCAATTAGAGGTTTAGAAACTTCCTCAGTTAGAATGGCTGTAGCAGCCATGGAATCTAATTGTTTTGAAAAATAGATAACCAGCCTAGGGTCAGGTCCTAAAGGACCGGGTTAGGACTCCCAAAGCCTGTCTTCTCTTTTCATCAACATACAGAGTGAAAGGTTTTTCTAGATTAGGTAAAGCTAGTGCTGGAGTGGTGGTCAATTTAGTTTTCAAAGTCTCAAAAGCTCTAGCTTAGTTGGAATAGAGACAGAGAAGTTAAATACCATATGATAATAGATCTGGACATGGGCAAAGCCTCAGAGGTCATTTGGTCCAACCGTCTCATTTTACAGATGAAGACACTGAAGTCCTATGAAACTGAGTGACTTACCCAAGCTTATTAAGGAAGCATATATACATACATTGATATATGTAGTGTCGTGAGGTCAAAGGTTAAAGCAGAAAATACACTCTAGGAAAACTGGAAGAGGAAAAGAATACTCTGCTAGAAATGAGGGAGGGATTCACCAAGAACGCAGCCCCCAAGCTCACTTGGATGTGAGAAAAATAAAGTCCAAATGTTTATGCTTATCTAGGAGTTATGATTTTCAGTTCTGCCTTTGCTGCTGGCATTCCAGCTCTATTTTCTGGTGAACTTTAATAAGTTATTCCACATAAAATTTTCCATTTGTTATTATTATGAGGGCTCCATGGAAATAAAGCTGATCCAATACCCCATAGACCACTTAGATTTTCTCTTTAAATAAACAGATTGTTACTTTGGCAGATGAAGGAGTTTTAGCATGACTCTTACAAGAAAGCCGCTTTGTAAATCGAAAAACTCTCTATGAATATGAGATTATTATTAGCACTGTTGTGCTTCTTGTTGTTGTCATCATGGCTTTGTTTTCATTATTAAATAGAGAGCTGGCCTTGGATGCAAGAAGCCCTGCTTTCATGTCTAGCCTCTGACATATTGGCTGAGTGACCTTGGACAAGTAATTAAACCTTTCGTTACTATAGCAGCTCTTCAGGACTATGAGATACAGAAAACTTTAAGGCTGGCAAAGCACTTTGCAAATATTAACTTATTTGATCTTTAAAATAACTCTGAGAGGTAGGTTCTATTTTTTTCCTCATTCTACGCATGACGAAGCTGAGACTAGGTGTTCTTGTCATTTCCTTTTTCCTAAAAACTTCATGGGTTCCCGATACCCTCTACATTTTGGTTAAGTGAAGGTTAAATGGTTAGAAATTTGGTTAAGAGAGGTTAAGTGAATTGTCCATTATCACGTAGCTAGTAAGTATCTGATGTGGGATTTGAACTCAGTAGCAGACGGAACAAGGGGGAAGATGATAGGATGATAGCCTGGAAGCCTGAAGACATGAAGATATTCAAGAAACAGCACGGTATGTCTGGAGGTCCCTGCTCTTCAGGTTAAGAGTCAACAATAATCTCTGAGCCTCAGGAAAAGAGGAAGGAGCAGTGGGAAGCTTTGACATTATTAAGATTTTATGTAACTATATTAATCGAAAACCTTCTTTTTTCACCAATTAGTGTTTTGTCTGAGTGATGGCAGTAAACATTCTGGTCTGTAATAAACTCTGGTCTGGTTCAAGTGCACTTTATTAGTTGAGTTCTAAAGGGATTTTGAGGTTATTGCTGCTCTTATGAGTAAGTGTTGGGTTGTTATGATTATCAGTTGCAATATTGTCGTTCCATTCTTCTCATATCTTTTGCCACGGTTCAGATAAAAAGTCCTGGGACAGGTCAGTATCCTCCTATTATCATTTTCAATGATTAGTATCTTGCAAACTTTTGCATGGATGAATACAGTAAATGCTTTTTATAATTGAGTAAAAGCATTGGGGTTATTAGGTTCATCCTTTGGATGTCCACTGAGGGAATCTTTGGGACAACTACCATAGGAGAAAGGATGACAAGGATGACATTTATCTTGTCTTGTTTGCATATGATTCCTCCCTCCTTCATACCCACCCCCCCGACTGTATCTGTACATTTTTAAAGATTTTCATTCCTTCCTTTATACCCTCAATACTTGGCATGTTACCTGGCCCATTGTTAGCACTTAATAAATAATTATCAACTGACCAGTTCTATGTCATTGAGAAATTATTACTTTTGGGTATGGTAACATCTATTAAACATATGCTCCCTAAATGTTAATGCATTGATGTGATGATCATTATTATTGTTATTATATGTTTGCTGAATTAAATTGCAGTGATTACTGGCCATATGCCATATGATTATAAGGATGAGAATGAGAAACAGAGACAGCTAGAATAATAAATTTAGAGCTGAAAGGGAACCTAGAAGTCATGTATTCCATTCTCCCTCACCTCATTTTTGTGGATATGAAGTCTGAAGGCTAAGGACCTTTCCAAAGTTACTTTCCTAAGCTCACACAGGTAATAAGTGGCAGGGTCATTTGAGCCTCCGATTCTAGAATCCATGATTTTTCCAGGAAACCACTTGGGAAGAAAAGACAGGAATATTTAACCTTTTTTCTTCCTCTTGTGGTTGTCTTCCTCCTGTAGATCCTTCCTATGTCTTTCTCTCTCCTTATTTACCTAATTGCTGTTGAGCCATTTTTCAATCGTGACCCCATTTGGGATTTTCTTGGCAGAGATCCTGGAGGGGTTTGCCATTTCCCTCTCCAGCTCATTTTACAGATGAGGAAAACGAGGCAAACAAGATTAAGTGACTTGCCCAGGGTCATATAGCTAGTAAGTGTCTGAGACCAGATTTGAACTCATGAAGATGTGTTTTCCTGACTCCAGGTCCAGTGCTCTATCCACTGTGTCACCTAATGGCCTTTTATTTATCTAAGCTTTGGCATTAACCAAAAGAATAGGAGCCCAGGAGGTCCATATTAGAAAGAAACAATTCAGATATTAGAAGACATTTCAAATACAATGGTAAAGGGATTTTAAAAAAGGAATTCTCCCATGATTTAATATTGGTGATTTCCAAGATGTTGTGTTCAGTTTTGCTGAAAACAAAGGCTGGTGGACAGGTGACACCGAGAATTTCATTCACACATAGACATCATCCTATTTTTCTCAGTTACTGGTCACTTCAGCCAATGTCCCGATTCAAATCAAATCAATTCAAACTAATAGAATTTGTCAAGTGCCAACTATGTGTAAAGTCTGAGCCTTGGATATAAAACAAAAAAAGATATTGAGAACATAGGATCAACAGGACTTGTCAACTGATTGGATAAGGGGAGTGAAGGTGAGAGAAAGGAGAAAGCAGCTAATAACTCTGAGGGGTTGAAACTTTAGTGATTTCAGGCAAATAGATGATGCTATCAACAAAAAAGTGGAAAGGTATAAGGGGGAGCAGAAATCAGAGAAAAGATTTTAGAGGGGGAAAAATAAGGAGATGGACAATGGGGCCCATTAGAAAGAATGCTGAGAATGGAGTGCCAAACTTGGAGTCACAAGACTTGTGTTTAAATCTTGCCCCTACCTGAATAATCTTGGGTAAGCCACTCAACTTCATAGGACCTCTATTTCTTTATCTGTAAAATGAGAGAGTTGGATTAAATGACTTTTGAGGCATTGTCCATGTCTAGAGCTATGATTCTATGATCATATGTCATTTAACTTCTCTGTCCCTCTGGTTTCCCCAACTGTAAATCAAGTCAACAAAGCAGTTATTAAGCATCTACTATATGCCAGGCATTGTGCTAGGTACTGGGGAGTCAACGGAAACAAAACAAAACTAAACTGAACTAAAACAAAAACAAAATCTCTAACCTCAAAGAGCTCACATTCTAATGGAGGCAACAACATGTATATAACTATGTACAAACAAGACACATACAGGATGAATTGGAGATTAACCATCATAGGGAAAGCACTAGCTTTAAGGGAATCAGGGAAAAGCTTCTTGTGGTAGGTGAAATTTTAGCTTGGACTTGAAAAAAGGCAGGGAAGCTAGGAGGCAGAGATGGGGAGAGAGAGTTCCAGTCATGGGTAACAACCACTGAAAATCTCAAGCATAGAATGAATGAATTGGACTAGATGGCCTCCTCTGAGGTCCCTTCCTGATCTCATTGTATTATCCTGCGAGTGAAAGATCTCGAATAGAGAGAACATCCATAGAGGATGAAAGAGAACTCAATGCATAGACTTAGAGGATAGCCATCTTTCGTGTAGCTAATTCTATCTTGGAATACTGGCTCAAATTTCTCCCTAGGCCATTGAGTTGTGCTTTTTAAAGGAACTGGCCATTAAGCCTGTGAAGCTTGGATCACAAGAAGGCTTTAAAAACCCCAGCACAAATAGGGAGTCATGCTAATTTAGCTCCAGATGTGAAACCTGCTTGGTGCTCCTGCCTGGCCAGGCAGCCAGGCGAGTTCTAGGTCACTAACAGTGCTCATTCGCTCCCTGCAGCCCTGAGCTAGGTGGCAAAGAATGCTCTGCCAGACTGAGTTGCTTTGTCTTCTGTGACAAGATTGTCTGCCAAGTGGCACAGTCCTTTACAGAGGAGAAAGTCAGCTGGATGTGGGCTGTCAAAAACATCAGACTAACATGAACATGAGGAACTGCCTGTCTTTTCATGTTAGCAATGTGTTTTTTTCTAGATTGAACTTGGCATGCAAATAGACTGAGCTTAAAACCCCAATGATTGATGCTTAAAGGCTCTTTGATCTTGAATTTCTTTGCTCTGTCCAGGGCTAAAATCAGAGGGGCATTTTGTTTTGCTGTCCTGTGTAGCGGCAGTATGTGTAAGCAGAGGTCTTTTGGTAGAATAATAAACAACAGGCTGACTCTCATTCTTCTCTGGAACATTGACTAGTCTGTTTCCTAAAAGGATGGAGGAAATAATTAATCTTTTTTCATATGTAGCAGGACCAGCATGGGAGAGCAGAAATAACAATGAAGATCTGAGCAAACTTGGCCAAGACCCTTAACAAGTCCCCTAGACAGCTAGATGACTCAGTGGACCTGGAGTCAAGACTATCTGAGTTCTAATTCTGCCTCAGAGGCTTACTAGCTGTGTGTTACTAGCAAGTGACTTTACCACTCCCAGCCTTGATTCCTCATCAACTTTACAAGGTTGTTATAAGGATTGCATGAGATAACGTATGTAAAGTGCTTTGCAAGCCTTAAAGTACTATTGAAATGCCAGCTTCTTCTTGTTCCTCCTCCTCCACTAAATTAAACCCAGTTAGGGTTAGGTGAACTTACTTGCTAGGCAGTAGATTATAGTTAGCTACAAGAAATCAAAAGACCTGAGCTGGGTTCTGGCCTCTGCCACTTACGAGCTATGTGAACCAACTCGTTTTACCTCTCTCAGACTCAGGTTCCATATCTGTAAAAGGGGGATAATAATTATTATCTTAACTATTTCACAGGTCTTCATAAGGATCAGATGGGGGTATATTCATGGCAAGCCATTGTGAACCAGGAAGCATTATAGATACGCAACATACTAGAGAATCATTGTTTTAGCCTGCAGTGGGGCGAGAGCTGGATTTATTGACAGAAAACAGGGGTGTAAATACCAAATCTTCCATTCATTTAGCTTTGTGATAATGACTAAGTCACTACTAAAGGACTTGTACTAAATTACTTTGAAGGTCCCTTCTAGCTCTAAATGTATAAGCCCATAATAGCTGTTGATAAAGTGGTTAGTCAAAAAAAAAACATTTATTAATAATTACTATGTGCTCCATACCATGCTAAGCATGAGGAATACAAATACAAGTAAAATAAGAACAGTCCCTGCCCTCAAGGACCTTACACTCTAATTAGGAAAATAACACACAAAAGGAAGCTGAAAAGTGGGGGAAGGGAGGAGGAGAAAGTAGTTGGTGGGAACCTGATGGAGAAGTCTAGAGGAGCATAGCCTGGGGGGAAATGAAAAAAATGGCTGATATGGATGCCCTCTTCAAATGGAGATTCTGGGGGAACTCCCCAACCTCCAATCAGAGGCAGGGAGGGGGCCCAGGAGCAGAGAGTACAGGATTGGAGTGATTTTGCTGGGAGAGGCTCCCGCAGCAGGATGGAGAAGTCCAGATGTGCAACCTAGTGAGAACTGAAGTATGAATAAGAATATCCGTGGTGTTTAACTCCAAAGATTTGGTATGAGGGAAGCATTCTGCAAAGTGCAAAATGTGACTGTGAATTGGTGTTAGGGTTGCATTGCTACTAAAAATTACAACAGCAACAACCACAAAACAATTGTTATCATCATAATTGTGATTTTTAAATGGCAAAATAGATGTATAAGGCCAGGGTCTAAGTCCTGCTTTTGCCGCTGTTAAAGACAAACTCCTGTGAACTGTTAAACGGAAGAAACCCCAGGCCCATAAAGGGGGGCTGGAATGAGCCGGAGTTCAACCACAGTTTCCACACATTATAAATGCATTCTATTGCCTGGGAATAAGCTTGCAAGCTGAATGATGTCAGTTTTGACATGTTCAGGGCCCAGCTGGAAAGACTGAGATGTTTATACATTTCAAACAAAGGGAGGCAGGGAACTTAGGGAGAAAGGCGGGAAACAGTCCTCATTGTGAAGGAAGGGGAGATCCAGGAGGGGGAAGTAAGGAATTCCAGGTGTCAGATGCACAAATCAGCCCGACAGTTCAAGGCTTGAGCACCAAGGATAAGACAAAGCGATGTGAAACAGGATGGGTCTTAGAGCCCTATAATCAACAATTAGGGGAGTCTCTGGAGATAAGGATTCTCTTGAAGGTCCATAAACCAGCAAATTGCTCAGGGTCTGCTTCAAAGCTAGTATAAGCTTAATTTGCTTCAGTTATTGATTTTCTGCATGTCTAGCTAGGTTTACTCTCCATTGCTGCAAAGGATTGTTGGTACATCAAGCCAAGTTCTCATATAGTTCTTCTGGTTACCTGGATAGTTGGGAAGGGGATGCTCAAGCAAATCAAGGTATCCATTTTTATAACCCATACTGGGGCTATGAACCTGGGCAGGTCTCTTAAGTGGGGAAGATAGGTGGTGCAGTGGATAAAGCGCTGGGCTTGGAGTCAAGAAGATTCATCTTCATGAGTTCAATTCCAGCCTTAGATACTTACTAGAGGTGTGACCCTAGGCAAGTCAACCTTCTTTGCCTCATTTTCCTCATCTGCAAAATGAGATGGAGAAAGGAATGGCAAACCACTCCAGTATCTTAGCCAAGAAAACCCTAAATGAAGTCACAAAGTATCTGAAACTGCATAAGAACAAGGTCCCTTAGCCCTTCAATGCCCCTAGGCAACTCTCTACCTAGGCACTCCATCTCTAAGCTCCAGGCATTTCCTTGGGCTTTTCCCTTTGCCTGGAATTTCTCCTTCCCCATCTCTGCCTCCAGGCTTCCCTGGCTTCCTTCAAGTTCCAGCTAAAATCCTACTTTCTACTGGAAACCTTCTTCCAATCTTCATTAAAGCTAGTGTCTTCCTCTGGTGATTATCTTGTCTGTGTCAGAGCTGTTTACATATTGTCTCCATTATTAGAGTATGAATTCTTTGAGGGCAGGGGCCATCTTTAGCTTTCTTTGGGACATAGTAGGTGCTTCATGAATGTGGTTCTAAGATTGTAAGTTGCAATGCAGGTGATGATCTGCATATGTGGAAGGAACTCCTCATCAATAGCTGCCTATATTCCCCCTCTCTTAGCCCAAGTTTCTACCTCTATAAAATGGGCATAATAATCATACCTATCTCACAGGGCTAGGGCAGCTGAGTGGCACAGAGGGTAAAGTGCTCAGCCTGGATTGAGAAAAACCTGAGTCCAAATGTGGCCTCAGATACTTTCTAGGTGTATGACCTTGGGCAAGTCACTTAACCCTGTTTTCTTCAGTTGCCTCATGTGTAAAATGAAATGGAGGAGGAAATGGCAAATGCCTTGAGTATCTCTCCCAAGAAAACCCTAAATGGGGTCACAAAGGGTCAGATAAGACTGAATGACTGAACAACCTCACAGGGCTATCGTGAGGATCAAACAAGCTAACATATGTAAAGCACTTTGCACACCTGAAAAAAAACTGCATGGGATGCCCCCAAAACCTCAATGCTTTAATTTAATAGCTTTAATAGGTTAAAGCTTCACTAAGACTTTTGGGATGCTGTATGAAAGTTAGGTTTTAGAGGGAGGCAGGGAGGAATGGTGGATAGACTGATGAACTGGAAATCCAAAGGAATTCTTGGAATTTCCAAGGAACACTTGGGTACGAATGCTGCCTCATACTGGCTGTATGACCATGAACACGTCATTTAATTCCAATCTGCAAAATGGGGATAATAATTGTGCCTCCATCTCAAGGTTATTGTGAGGCTCAAATGAGATAATATTTATAAAGTGCTTTGCAAATGTTAAAATGTTATTATTATGATATCATCCATTCAAAAGGTTGTCATGTGCAACAGTTTTGGTTTCTTTTCATATCTCATTTATTGCTGAATATACCCATTTCTCAGATGAGTTCTCTCTTGTAGCAAAGATAAATAATTACTCAAACTATGTATATTTTAGGAAACAATGTTAGAGAGATGTCAAAAGATGCGAGATTAAGCAATTTGCCCAAAAACACACAGCCACTAAGTGTCAGAGGAGGGATTTGAACTCAGGTCTTCCTGACTCCATTTTGACATAGTAGTCATATCAATGAATGATAAAGTGAATTATCCCCAATGGAAAGATGAGGAAGTCAGCAGCCACTGAGAAAACTGAGAAACACAGATTCTCCCATCATCGCACCACAAATAAATAAATGAATGAATAAACAAAAAAAAAAACCAAATGTGCAAACATATATATGTGTATATATACATATATAAATGCATATGTGTGTGTGTGTGTGTGTGTGTATGGGTTATGTGTCTGCCTCTTGCTAAAGATGGTGATTACACTCTTGTCTTGTTGTTCATGGGACTTTGTCAGACAGAATCACCATCTTGCTGTCAAGTTATCTGAAAGACGACATTAGAAGATCAACAAAACAACCACTGTTGTCATTGTCTTACCACACCCTGAAAAGAAAAGTGGCATGTTTCCTCTATCTGTCTCTCATGGAGGGAAGAGTCTTTGTAAAGAACTTGCACAATGATAAATGGATGGGGCGGGGGAGAGGAAAAATGGAGTGATGGGACCACCTGCAACAGTAGAAATCACTAGGCTGTGTTCCAGGAGACTTGGGTTCAATAAAAGAACTCCAAATTGGCTATCAGAATCACATCATCTAAAAATTAAAAGGGACCCCACTAGCTATCAAGTACAAACCGAACCTGCACAAGCATCCCCTCTATAATATACAAGATGAAGGGTAATCTGGCATTCATCCAAAGATCTCCAGTGAAGGGAAACTCTCTGATTCCAGTGACAGACTATTCCACTTGGGGATATCTTGATTTATTTATTCATTTTTTATATCAAGCCTAAATTTGCTGGTATTAAACTCAACTGGCTTTTGTGGCCCCTTTCGATTACAGATCCATGAACTTATGAGCCTACAGCAGGGGTGGGGAACATGTAGCCTCAAGAGCACATGTGGCCCTCTAGGTCCTTGGGTGCAGTCTTTGGACTGAATCCAAACTTCACAGAACAAATCCCCTTAATGAAATAATTTGTTCTGTTAAACTTGGACTCAGTCCAAAGGATGCACCAAGGACCTAGAAGGCCACATGTGGCCTGGAGACCATAGGTTTCCCGCTCCTGGCCTAAAGGAGTAAATATTCCCAATTCTTTCCCCCATGGCATGGACTTGGGGCCCTTAAGAATTTTGTTGTCCTCTTCTGATCATTCTCTATCTTATCATAAGAACAAAAGTTTACAGCAGGAAAACACCTTAAGGGTCATCAAGTCCAACTCTCACATTGTACGTATGGGGAAACTGTAAACCAGAAAAATTAAATACCTTCCCAGGCTCACTCAGTAAGAATCTGAGGTGAGATTCAAACCCAGGTCCTCCTGACTCCAAGTCCAGCCTGCCACTGTGTCATGTTGTCTTGACTGTCATTCCTGAAATGTAGCATCTAGAACTGACCATGGTGCTTGCAAGACAATCTGACCAAGGAAGAAGACAGCAGCATATTCACCTCCTTATTTTTAGAAGCTATAGTCTCTCAACATAGCAAAGATCTTGTTTTTTTTTTCTTTTTCTACTCTCTTGCCTTCCAAATCACACTCCTGACTCATGTTATCCTGTCATGTCATAAACTCACAGGATGTTTTTTTCAGACAAACAACTGTCTAGCTATGTCTTTCCAATTTCATACTTATAAAGATTTTTTTTGGCACCTAAATGTGCGGCTTTACATTAATCCTTAAATTTAATTTGATTTGTCCTGCATCTCAACTCCAACTCTGCTGCTTATTACCTGTGTAATAAGTTACCTGTCATCTCTGTGCCCCTGTGTCCCTCTGTAAAATGAGGCAGTGAGACCAGATGATCTCTTGGGCCCTTTACAGCATTATATCTGATGATCCCTTGTTCTGGCTTGGTCACTATCAAGCTGCCTGACCCAAAATGACCCCTCTCCCTGCTCAAGGCTTCAGTTTTCTCACCTGTAAAAGGATGGGATGAGAACAGATGCTGTTTAAGATCTTTTCCAAATCCAAATTCCTAATTTTGCTTTATTTCCTTTTTTCTTCTTTTCTTTAGTATGAACATATGTCACTACCAAAAAGGCCAGATAGATACACAATGGCAAAAGAAAGGACTACCTTGCCTATTTAAATCCCTGCTCCCAGAGGAGACAGGCCAAGACTTCCAAGACTTGTAGAAGTATGTTACATGATTCCAGGTACAATTTGTTTTCAAATAAGGTAATAGACATGACCTGTCTTGGTCTTTTTTGCAATGAAACTATAATGACTGAAGCTTGGTCCCAAAGGAGAGAAATGAGTAGATGCCTTCTCCCTTTATTTTTTATTTTTTTAAAAATCTATTATTTATTGTTAAGTTTTAGAAATGGTCTTGTAGGGTGGAGCCAAGATGGTGGCTGGAAAGCAGGGACTTGTGTGAGGTTCCCCCCAGGTACCTCCAAACACCTACAAAAATTGCTTTGAACAAATTTTAAAACTGCAGAACCGACAAAATAGCAGAAGGAAGCAGGGCTCCAGCCCAGGACAGCCTGGATGGTCTCTGGGTAAGGTCTATCGTGCACGGAACTAGGAGCAGAGTGGAACAGAGTCCAGTGGGAGCCGCACCTGGACCAACCAGACTGGAAGTCGAGCAAAACAGGCCTTAGCACCCTGAATCAGTGAGCTTTGGCAGTTACCAGACTTCTCAACCCACAAACATCAAAGACAACAGAGAAGGTTAGTGGGAAAAGCTGCTGGGACAGAGTGAAAGGAGTTGGTAGTTCAGCCACCACCCTAGGGGCAGCAGAGGTGATGCAGCTCTGAGGCTGCTTACAGAGCTACAGCTGCAGTTGCTTCTGACCCCAGGCCCACCTGGTGGGAGGAATTAAGTGGCAAATCTTAGCTGGAGTGCAGAGCCTGCTTAGATCTGAGTCCCAATCTGGGCTGGCAGTTCTTGGGGGAGAAGAAGCTCTGGTTTGGCAGAACTTGCTGTGCAGAAATAGCTCTGAAAACAACAGTGCAACCCCTCAAACTTGGGACAAAGTACTCCATACTCAACAAGCAGTCATATCCTGACAAAAAGCTCAAGGGTCAAGTAGTTGACTGGGAACATGGCCAGGCAGCAAAAAAGGACTCAGATTCAGACTCAGACTCTGGAATCTTTCTTTGGTGACAAAGAAGACCAAATCATACAGTCAGAAGAAGTCAACAAAGTCAAAGAGCCTACATCAAAAGCCTCCAAGAAAACAGGAACTGGTCTCAGTCCATGGAAGAGCTCAAAAAGGATTTAAAAAGCAAGTTAGAGAAGTAGAGGAAAAATTGGGAAGAGAAATGAGAGTGACATGAGAAAACCATGAAAAACAACTCAATGACTTGCTAAAGGAGACCCAAAAAATACTGAAGAAAATAACACTTTAAAAAATAGATGAACTCAAATGTCAAAACAGTGCCAAAAAAACAAAGAAGAGAAGAATGCCTTGAAAGGCAGAATTAGCCAAATGGAAAAGGAGGTCCAAAAGACCACTGAAGAAAATACTACCTTAAAAATTAGATTGGAGCAAGTGGAAGCTAGTGACTTTATGAGAGATCAAGATATTATAAAACAGAACCAAAGGAATGAAAAAGTGGAAGACAATGTGAACTATCTCATTGGAAAAACCACTGACCTGAAAAATAGATCCAGGAGAGATAATTCAAAAATTATTGGACTACCTAAAAGCCATGATCAAAAAAAGAGCCTAGATATCATCTTTCAAGAAATTATCAAGGTGAACTGCCCTGATATTCTAGAGCCACAGGGCAAAATGGAAATTGAAAGAATCCACAGATCACCTCCTCAAATAGATCCCAAAAAGAAATCTCCTAGGAATATTGTCTCCAAATTCCAGAGCTCCCAGATCAAGGAGAAAATATTGCAAGCAGCCAGAAAGAAACAATTTGAGTATTGTGGAAACACAATCAGAGTAATACAAGATCTAGCAGCTTCTACATTAAGGGATTGAAGGGCTTGGAATATGATATTCCAGAGTTCAATGGAGCTACGATTAGAACCAAGAATCACTTACCCAGCCAAACTGAGTATCACACTCCAAGGCACAATATGGATTTTCAATAAAATAGAGAACTTTCAAGTTTTCTCAGTGAAAAGACCAGAGCTGAATAGAAAATTTGACTTTCAAACACAAGAATCAAGAGAAGCATGAAAAGGTAAACAAGAAATAGAAATCATAAGGGACTTACTAAAGTTGAACTGTTTTGTTTGCATTCCTACAGGGAAAGATGATGTGTGTAATTCATGAGACCATGAGTATTAGGGTAGCTGTAGGGAATACATACACACACACACACACACACACACACACACGCACGCACACACACACACACACACACACACACACACATATATATATATATATATACACATAGACAGAAGGCACAGGGTGAGTTGATTATGAAGGGAGAATATCTAAAAAAAATCAAATTAAGGGATGAGAGATGAATATATTGAGAGAGGGAGAAAGGGAGAGATAGAATGGGGTAAATTATCTTGCATAAAAGTGGAAAGAAATAGCAGTTCTGCTGGGAGGGAAGAGGGGGCAGGTGTGGGGGAATGAATGAATCTAACTGTCATTGGATTTGATCTCAGGAGGGAATAACATACACACTCAATTCGGTATCTTACCCACAGGAAAGAAGGAGGAAGAAGATAAAAAGGGGGGAATGATAGAAGGGAGGGCAGATAGGGGGAGGAAGTAATCAAAGGCAAACAGTTTTGAAAAGGGACAGGGTCAAGGGAGAAAATTGGATAAAGGAGGATAGGATAGGACGGAGCAAAATACAGTTAGTCTTTCACAACATGAGTATTGTGGAAGGGTTTTACATAATGATACTCATGTGGCCTATGTTTAATTGCTTACCTTCTTAGGGAGGGTGGGTGGGGATGAAAGAGGGGAGAGAATTTGGAACTCTAAGTTTTAAAAACAGATGTTCAAAAAAAAGTTTTTGCATGCAACTAGGAAATAAGATATACAGACAATGGGGCATAGACATTTATCTTGCCCTACAAGAAAGTAAGGGAAAAGGGGATGGGGGTGGGGAGTGGAATGACAGAAGGGAGGGCTGACTGGGGAATGGGGCAACCAGAATATGTGCCATCTTGGAGTGGGGGGAGGGTAGAAATGGGGAGAAAATTTGTAATTCAACTCTTTTGAAAATCAGTGCTGAAAACTAAATATATTAAATAAATTAAATAAAAAAAAGAAATGGTCTTCAACAAGAGTTGGGAAGGTGGCTACTATTATTATCCCCATTTTACAAATAAGGAAATTGAGGTAAACAGAGGTTAAGTGGTTTGCCCAAGATTATATAACCACTAAGTCTCTGAAGCTGGATTTGAACACAAATTTGAACTCTATGAAAGCCAATCATTAATCAAAAAGCATATTTTAAGTGCTTAATATATTCCAAGCATTTTGATAAGCACTATTGATACAAAGAAAGGCAAAAACAGTCTATTCCCTCAAAGAATATTGCATTCATTTGAGGGAGATAGCATTTGAATACTTGGACATACAAGATATGTACCATTTAAATAGAAGGTGATCTTAAGCCCTGGGTGAGGGTTCAGGGGCTGAGGGAAGCCTCCTATAGAAAGTGGGATTTAGGCCACATCTTGAAGGAAACCAGGTGGTGGCAATGAGGAGGAAAAGCACCTCAGGCATCATAAAGGAAGTGGGGAGCCAAGGAAAAGGCACAGAGTTGGAAGATGGACTGTCATATATGAAGTCTAGCAAGAAGGTCCAAGCTGTTACATGGAAAAGAGTAAAGTGTAAAACACTGGAAATGTAGTAAAGTGTCCCTTTCTCTTGGGAAGCCAATCTCCACCAGATTTTTCAGGGCTGCTTTGGCAATGGCTCCCTCATTTTCCAAAAGTCTCCTGGTTTTTTTTACTTCTTTCCTTCAAATGACATCACATACTGCTCATCACTGTTGATATCAAAAACTTTCTTGGCTTCAGGATCTGTTTCCTTTACCATCTTCCAGATGAGAACATTGTGTCTGTACTCATCTTTGAAGACGCTAATGTTTTTACAGTTTCTTAGTTATCCTTGAACACACACACACACATCATAATAGCAATAATATTCACAGTTTCACTGACTGCTCCTTGATTAGGAGGACGAATGGTAATGTCTTTTTCTTTTTAATTTATAGAATAAAATACAGTGACTTTTAAAGATCAGATGGTGGTCAATCGTTGTACTGTGGAACAATTTTGTAGCATCCATGATTCAGAAGGTACCAGCTTTGCAACAATTTATATAAATAATCTTTTTCTGAAATCCTTGGCCCACTTTCTCTCTCCTGATACCTTGGATTGGTGACCATAATGATGTGATTTTTCCACTGATTCAATCCATCAACACTGATTCAGTCTTTTGAGTACTGGGCTAGGAGATGAAGAGGAAGAAAACATAGATGGGATACAGTCACTGACCCTCCTGGAACTTTAATAATAATAATAATAACAATAACCATAAACATTTATATGGTGCTTATTATATACCAGGCACTCTATTGATCCTCACAACAATCTGGGAAGGTGGGTGTTATTATTATACCCATTTTACAAATAAGTAAATTAAGGCAAACAGAGGTTAAGTGGTTTGCCCAGGATTACATAATTATGAAATCTCTGAGGATGGATTTGAACTCGAGACGACCTGACTCCAGGCCTGGCACTCTATCCATTGCACCACCTCGCCATCCCACAGTATCCTGCTAAAAGATCTTTTTTTTTTCTTTTAAACTTACAATTTAGTAGAGGAATTAGACATGTAGATAAATATAATAGACAAGATTACATCACAAGCACATAATATTGTAAGCAGTTAGGTATAAGAAATAGAGAATTGGCCTTGGAGTCTTGGTTCTGATGTTTACTTTTTTCACCTTAGGAAAATTACTTAATTTCCCTTGGCCTCAGTTTCTTAAGCTGTAAAATAAAAGGGTCGGGCTGGAGTGCCTCTTAAGCCCCTTTTAGCCTGGATTTATGATCCTAGCTATGCTTCATTTCACTCCCTTCCATTTTCACCCCAATTTCTATGCTTCACCTTTGGGCCAGATCCCATGTCCTAAGGACTTGGTCTTTTTAGCTCCAGAACTACCACTGATAAGTATCTCACATGCCCCACCATATCACCTTGGTCCCAACCATATAATTAGCTGTACTCTCTGCCATCTTCTCTACTCCCTTCCATCTCTCAACATCCATTCTGCTGCCACCCTGGGCATAGCCTATGCCCCACTTCCTTCTACTTCGGTAACCATAATCAATCAGTACTGCCATTTCCACTGGAAAGGTTGTACCATTCAACTTCATTCTGGCTCCACTCACTATCCCTGTAACTTATATGTGTGGTCTCATCCATTAGATTTTAAGTTCCTTTGAGGGCATGTCTATCTTTGTTTCTGTATTTGTATCCCCTGTGTTTAGCATGGTTCCTGGTAGTAGTTGTTTGTCCTTTACTTTTTTAAGAGGACTAATGACATCAGGGGGTGATGTATTGACTCAAATGTGAATTGGATTTAAGTGAGGCAGAGCTGCACATGCATCAGCTTCACTTTCTCTTCCAGAGTCATTGAAGTCCAGTGGCAAGACAGAAGTCAGGACAAGTGTCAATGGCCCAGGCTGCAGTGGATGACCTTGGCATCTTCAGTGTCTGACCAAGCTCTACGTTCTCCACAGCACCTGCTTCAGCTGTCTTCAAGGCCACTGGAACAAATTATTCTCATCTACCCATTTCTCTGGGGGAAGTCTTCTTGAGGTAGACATCCCCCTAACTCATTGATGGGTTTGTGGTCTGTTGCCTACTCTTGACCTGGTTTAGCCCATCTGCTGAGACAGTTTTAGGCATATAGTAAGCTCTTAATGAATCTGTTTTTGTTCATTCATTCATCTTACATGGGAAGAAATGGATTCAGGTCTCACGTGTAGTAGCTATTCAACCATTTAACTTCTTAGTGCCCAAGTATACACCATAAGCCAACAAGTTACAGAAGAGGTCCAATCTGCTTTGACGTACGAGTTTCAATACAGGCAGTTCACAAAAGTAACATCACAGATTTACTCCATCCTGCATGACAGAGGTGCTTAATACAACATTCTAAGTAAGGTCTCAGAGGATGGGCCTTACCAACAATTTAATTTCATTCAGTAAGTATTTATTAAGTTATTACTACATGTTAGGTACTGTGTTAGATCCTAGAGATACAAAGAGAAAAAAATAAAAATAGTTCCTGCCCTCAAGGGGCTTACATTCTAATGGAATGCTAGCAAATACTATGTATAAAGTATCATGCTAGACCCCTGGGATATGATTGAATTGAATTCAGTAAACATTTATTAAGGACCTACTATGTTCCAGGCACTGTGCTAAGCATCAGGGATACAAAAAGAGGCAAAAGGTAGCTCCTGTCCTCAAGGAACTTACAATCCAACTTGAAAACAAACCCAATCCCCCAGGTGCTTAGATTATACTGGGCAAAACAATGAAGTAAATACAAAATATATGGAAAACAAATGCGAAGTGATATGGGATGAGGTAAAACTTTAAGAGCTGGGGAATCAGGAAAATAAGATTCTGATGGGAGGTAATAGGCTTCAAAGAGGAGATAAAATTTATCTTCTTTAGGATCTCAACTGGTGAAAGCGTGGGACAAAGCTGGTTGCAACTGGATAATCACTGCCTCCAAGGCTAATTATAATTAGCTGACACATCTTTAAAGTATATCAAATTCTTATCTCATTTCATCCTCATAACTACCCTGCAAGGTAAGGAATATAATTATTGTTATCATCTCCCCTTTTCTTTTTTTTAAATAAAATTTTATTGATAGGTTTTGTTTCTGTATCACCCACATTTCCCAATCCGTCTTCCCCTGCCTGCTCCCTGAGTACCATCTCTTATAAAAAAAGAATAAAAAAAAGAAGGGGGAAAGTCAATTCAGCAAAATGAATGCTTCAAAAAAGTCTGAATTTGAAAATAATTTTATTGATATCTACTGTTTTTATATCATCTACATTTCTCAATGTCTCTGTCTCCTCCTTCCCAGACTCATTCTTTATAATAACAAGGAAATAAGAAAGAAAAAAAATAACAAAGAAAAAGCCATTTGCAGAGAACAAATCAGTGCTTTTTTTTTTAAAAAAAGGTTTGATAGTATTATATATAAGTCAAACACAATAAGATTTGCAAAGCACCTTAAAGAGCTATATAAATAAATGTTAGTTGTTATTACTATGCCTAATGATAGCAAGTACTTATAATATATTTTAAGGTTTTCAAAAGAGTTTTATATATGTTATCTCATTTTATCTGGGAGGTAGATGTTATTATTACCCCATTTTCCAGATAAGGAAACTAAGACATTCCAAGATTAAGTAACTTGCTTAGACTCACACAGCTAGTAAGTTTCAGAGACTAGATTTGAACTCAAGTCCTCATGATTGTAGGTCTAATGCTCTACCAGGAGTGGGGAACCTGAGGCCTTGAGGCCACACATGGCCCTCTAGGTCCTCAAGTGTAGCCCTTTGACTGAATTCAAATTTCATGGAACAAATCCCCTTAATAAAAGGATTTGTTCTGTAAAACTTGGACTCAGTCAAAGGACTGCACCCAAGGACCTAGAAGGTCACATGTGGCCTTGAGGCCCCAGGTTCCCCACTCCTGCATCCACTGCACTGCCTAGATTCCTCTTAAAGCCTCTTAAAATGGGCTTATCATCCCCCATCTACAGAGGAAGAAAGTGAGGTGAAGTTATTATACATCGTGGCCAATGCCACACATTTGATCAGTTCCATAAGCAGGAGATGAATCCAGCTTTCTCCTGACTTCAGTTCCAGTACCCTTGCTCCAAGACCACATTACCTCTCTCTTTTAGGAACTTATCATCCAATGTCCTTCCTCCACCCCCCACTAGGACTCAGGATTTTAGGATAGCTGAGGGAAAAATGGTTGCAAATTGCAAAGAGAAAATCTATCCTAGTCAGAGACCTCCTATGCCGTATTTCAATTGAAATCATATGACCTCTGTTTGCTGATGGGAGTTCTCACTCAGAAGAGAGAGATTAAAATGGGACAAATGACAGCCAGCGAAATGGAGGAGCAAATTAGAGAGGTCTGAAGCAAAGGCAACCACACAGCCAGTTCTCTTGTTAACAAGGGTTTCCGAAAGTGCTGGTTCCTTTAGGGAGATTTCTGCTACACATTGGTCATTTGTCACAGCCAGATGTTCCCTGACCAAATGTGCTTCCTACGGCTTTACAGAAAAGCTCCAATGCCTAGCAAGAAATCTCTAATAGGCTCTGTGTTTTTGTTTATTTTATTTAATTCAAGTTAGCCAACATATTGCTTGTGTTACTATGGATCCTCTCTCATGTGTTTGCTTCTTCCTGGCTTGAAATCATTCTCAGAGTTTAAACAGGGATCATCTGGTCATTTGTAAAAAGACAGTCCAGTCTCTCTGCTGGCAGACAAGTGTCCACATCCTGGCCATAAGACCCTTAATGCTACTAATATGGGAAAATAAACCATCTACCCTACCAGACTAGGAGGATGCATGTTTTTATCCCATAACACAGGATTGTAAATTCCCTAAGTGCTCAGCTAATGCTTACGTGCTGACCGCTTCCCTCCCCCCTTGAAATAGTCTTTGTTTGTTTCATATTTCAGAAATGGGAGCAACCTCAGTGGTTATCTAAGTGAACTGTACCTGGTCAATACCTAAAAGAAATCTGACATTATATGCAATGTTCCATGCCTGTGGACACCCTCTCCCACATCTGCAAAGAAGAAGGACACAGAGCATGTATTATCCAACCAGTAAGAGTATCCAATACTATTCCCCCTGAAACTTCAGAATGAACCTACAGCTTGTCCTAAAACAAAGGGTGTTCTTTCGCAGGCCCACCCATCTTTCTGGTGGTTGAGCCCAGGGCTTCTCATTTGTTCTGCAACAGGCAAATTAAGGACATGCTGTGTCTTCACTGCCAGAGATCAATCCAAGCACTTTCAGAGTTGTGAGGAAACATACCTTGGGGACAGATGAATGTTAACAGAAAGTCAAAATCTCACACTCTGGCAGCTCAAAATTGCCTTTATTTCCAATGTTCTAAACAGTAAAAAATGATATTCTTGTTTTACACAAGCCTGAAGAATGCCAAAACATGTCAACAATTCGGGCTCCAAGAGACAATGCTGATGTTTGGTTGGGTGGTTATTTCATTTTGGTTTTTTTTTCCTTATCTTTATTTTTTTTTAAACCAAGTAAAGCTGTAAAAAATAAACCAGACACAGAGCTAAGCTTCTGGAGTCAAAGCTACCTGCTGTTTTCATTGTATCTCTATCTATCTATCTATCTATCATCCAACTACCTATCCATCCATCTATCTACCTATATCTCCATCTATCTTTGTATTTATGTATGTATGTATGCATGTATCTATCTATCTATCTATCCATTCACCTATCCGTCTCTCCACCCATCTATCCATCTATCTATCCATCTCTCCACCCATCTATCCATTTATCTATCCATCTATCCATCCATCCATCTATCTATCTAGCTAGCTAGCTATCTAACCATCCATCCATCTATCATCTATTTATCTGTAGATTTATCTATGTTATGTGATTGACAAGATTTGGACTGAAGAATATTCTCCTGTGTTCTAAGCTCAGTGGCCAAAAATCAATGAAAAAGAATTTATTCAACTCTGACTAGAGGCTCCATGGCATAGGGGATAGTGTACCAGTCTTGGGATCAAGATGACCTGGGTGCAGATCCTGCCTCAATTACTTATTAGTTATGTTAACTTGAGCAAATCACTAAACCTCTCTGTGTATCTGTTTCTTTATCGGTCAGTCAAGTCAGGCTGACAAGCATTTATTAAGCACCTGTGATGGTCCAGGCACTGTGCTAAGCCAGTAAAATCAGTAAAACAAAGAGGTTATGCTGATTGATTTTTCAGGTCTCTTATAGCTTCTAAATCTACAATTCTATTGCCAAGCAATGGGGATAAAAGTACAAAAGTGATTTAGTTCTTTCTGTCAAAGAGTTTCGATGGGGTAGGTTCAAAATATTCATGTTTAAGTAAACACAATATGTGCTGCCTACAAACATTCTTGTATCTGTCCATCCTTGTAAAACCATCACCTGATCCAGCCATCTCTGTCCTATATCTTTCCTCACTTTCATGGCTAGGTTCCCTGAGAAGGCCAGCTACCATCAGTGCTACCACTTCTACCCCTCTAACTCTCTTCTGAACTCCCTGTGGTCTGGCTTCTGACTTCATCATCCAACCAAAATGGCTTTCTCCAAAGCTCCCGGTGATCTCTCCATTGCCAAATCTAAAGACCTTTTCACAATATTCGTTCTACTATATCTCTCTGCAGCCTTTGACCATGTCAATAACATTATTCTCCTCAGTCCTCTTTTTTCTAGTGTTTTGTTTTTATTTCCATTTTTTTGTTTGTTTTTTGTGATACCTTTCTCCTGGATCTCCTCCTGTCTGATCCTCTTTCTCAGTGTCCTTTGCTAGATCGTCATCCAGGTCAAACCTGCTAATCATGGGAGTCCCTCGAGGCTCTGTGCTGGGTACTCTTCTCTTCTCCTTCTATATGATCTTGTTTGGTGATCTCATCATCTTTCATGAATTCAATTTTCATCTATATGTTGATGATTCTCAGATCTATTTATCTAGCCTCAATCTCATTCATGACCTCCAGTCTCACATCTGGTCTTCCTTCTGTTCTCTTCTCTGAATAAAAAGGTGTCTTTATTTTGCTCTTTTGTGCTTTTTCTATTTTTTCTCTCTATCTTCTCCCAATTCCCCTTCTCACTCCCAGCCCCACTGCAAAAAAGGAAGAAAGAAAAATAAAATCTATGTAACAAATATAGTTAGGCTAAATAAATTTCCATATTGTGTGTGTCCTAAAATATATGTCTCACTCTGCATCTTGAGTCTGTCACCTTTCTGTTAGGAAGTGAGTAAAATTCTTCTTCATCACTTCTCAGGAATAATAGCCAGTCATTGCAATGATCAAAATTCTCAAGTCTTTCAAAGCTAGTTTTCTTCATAATGTCATTGTTATTGGATAAATTGTTCTCCTGGTACTGTTCACTTCACTCTCTTTCAGTTCATGCAAGTCTTCCCATGTTTCTGTGAAACTGTATATCCTGTCATTTCTTATAGCACAGTAATATGCTGTTACATTCATGTGGCATAATTTGTTCAGCCATTTCCCAGTTGATGGGCAGCCCATTATTTTCCAGTTATATACTATTAAAAGAGAAAAAAAAGAAAAACAGCTGCTATAAATATTTTTGTACATATGGGTCCTAAAAGGCCTCAGATTAGTAACAATGACTCATTTTTAGCCTGAGAGCTGAAAGCATGAAACACATGTAGAAGCATATATTTAGAGCCGGAAAGAATGACAGTGGATATATAGTCCAACTCCTTCATTTTATAGATAAATGGAGACTCAGAGGTTATATGTGTAGCAAGTATTGAGATTCAGATTCAAACCCCTTTTCTTAGGCTCTCAAACCAGGATAATTTTTTTTCACATGACTATGCATAGCTTTGATTTCTTCTTCTGAAAATTATCTATTCATATCTTTTAACTATCAATTGGCTAATGGCTCTTATTTTTTTAAAATTTGATTCAGTTCTCTAGATACTTGAGATACGAGGCCTCAATCAAAGAAATGCTGTATTTTTTATATTACTTCATTTACCATAGTACATTTTAGCAAGATGTAGTTTCCCTGATTATCTCTTTAATTGAATCTATTTTTACTTCTGCTTTATTTGAGATCATGATTGCTATCCCTGCCTTTTTACTTCAATTGAAGCATAATTAATTCTGCTCCAACCCTTTATTGTAACTCTGTGTGTACTTTTCTGTTTCAAATGTGTCTCTTATCAACAACAAATTGTTGGACTCTGGTTTCTAATCCATTTTGCTATTTGCTTAGGTTTTATGGGTGAGTTCATCCCATTCACATTCACAGTTAGGATTACTCTTTATTTCCCTCTATCTTACTTTCTTCTGTTCATCCTTCTTTCTCTTTTTATTCTCTCCTTAAAAGTCAATTTTGCTTCTGACCCCTGTCTCCTTTAAACCATTCTCCCTCTTATCATCCTCTTCACTTTTTCTCTTATCCCCAACTCTGAGTATGTATGAGTATCTCTCTATGTCTATATAAATATACATATACATATATACAGAAAATTATACACACACACATAAATATATACATACATATGTATCTATATCTAAATCTATTTTTCTCTCTGTCTCTCTGTCTTTCTGTATAGATACACACATACATATACATATATACACGTGTGTATAAGTACATATGTGAGTGTAATAATATAAATATGCACACATATGTATAGTATATATACACATATATACGTATACATAGATGTGTATATGTATATATGTGTGTGTATATATAAATAAAATCTCCAACTCTCTTCGAACTAATACCTATGAGAGTGAGGTTCAAGCACTGCTGGTTAACCACCCTCCCACTCTTCACCCCCCATTACCCTCTCCACTATAAAATCTCTTCCTTGTTTGTCTCTTTTATGGGAGAAAGTTTTCTCTATTCTACCTCTCCTTTTCCCCTTATCTCAACTCATCCTCTTTTCTCTCCTTTTCACTTTTCTTTTGGAGATCATCCCAAAATAATCAGATCTCTACCCCCATCTACGTAGAATTCTTCTAACTGCTCTAATAATGATAAAATTCTTAGGAGTTACATGTATCAGCATGTATCATTTTCCCATATAGGAATGCAAACAGCTTAACTTTATTGAGTCTTTCATGACTAACCTTTCATGTTTACCTTTTTATGCTTCCCTTGAGTCTTGTATTTGAATGTCAGATTTTTTATTGGTCTCTCATCTATTCACCAGGAATGCTTCAACATCCTTTATTTCATTAAAGATCCATTTTTTCCCCTGAAGGGTTATACTCAGTCTTGCTGAGTAGGTTATTCTTGGTTGTAATCCTAGATCCTTTGCCTTCCAGAATACTATATTCCAAGCCCTCTACTCCTTTAACTTGGAAGCTGATAAATTTCCTAACTGTGGTTCCATGATATTTGAATTATTTCTTTCTGTCTGCTTGCCATATTGTCTCCTTAACGTGGGAGCTCTTGAATTTGGCTATAATATTCCTGGGAGTTTTTATTTAGGGAATCTCTTTCAGAAGGTGATTGATGGATTCTTTCAATTTATATTTTACCCTCTGGATCTAAGATATCAGCACAGCTTACTTTGATAATTTCTTGAAATATTAGGTGTAGGCTCTTTTTTTATCATGAACTTCACGTAGTCTAATAATTCATAAATTATCTCTCAATCTGTTTTCCACATCAGTTATGAACATTCACATTTTCTTCTCTGCTTTTCCATTCCTTTGGATTTGTTTTTATTGTTTCCTGATGTCTCATGGAGTCATTAGTTTCCACTTGCTCAATTCTAATTTTTAAGGAATTATTTTCTTCAGTGTTCTTTTGTACCTCTTTTCCCATTTGGCCAATTTTTCTTTTTAAGTTCTTTTCTTCAGTGATTTTTTTTTACCTCATGGAATATACCTCAAAGAGTTCAGTGACAAAAAGAACAGTTCAATAAATACCAATATATCTGTAACAGTTTTTGTAGTAGCAAAGAACTAGAAACACAGTAGTACTTGTAATTTGGGAGAATGACTAAACAAGTCATGGCAAACTAAGTATACTGGGCAGCCAGATGGCTCAGTGGATAGAGTGCAATGCACAGAGTCAGGAATACCTGAGTTCAAATTTGACCTCAGATACTTATTAGCTGTGTGACCTTGGGCAAGTCACTTAACCCTATTGACTTCAATTTCCTCAGCTGTAAAATGAGTGGGAGAAGAAAATGGCGAACCAGTCCAGTATCTTTCAAATAAGGTCTCAAAGAGTTGGATATGACTGAAATGACTTAACAACAACAATATTGTGCATGAATAAAAAGATAATATAATGAGCACAAAGAAGCATAGAAGACTTATGTAAACTGATGTAAAGTAAGTCAGCTGACAATATACATAGGGCTGTCCAGCCTTAGGTTTTTATTGAAACAATAGACAATACATTTTGATTTGCCATTTTATTGAGAGCTCTGCAGTAGCTCAGCTTCATTTACTAAAGCATTCATGTAAATTTCTATGCTTGTAGGCTGGCCACATATATATGGCACTGGGACTGCATGCGTCCTTCGGTCTGCATTTTGGACAGCCCTGATATACATAATGACCACAACAAGTAATTGAAACTATAAGCTGTGAAAACTTGCAGACTAAACTTGCTTCCAAAGAAGAAATATGAGAAGCAACCTCCTCCCACTTCTTTGCAAACGCTGAATGATCATTGGTGTGGAACGCTGCACATAACTTCAAATTTTTTTCAATATGCTCATTACTTTTGCTGAACAATTTTCTTCCTCTTTTTTTTATTCATTGCTGTAGAGTGACATATACATTGGTAAAAAGCAGGTCATATAATATGAAAAGATCAATAAAAAAATAACTTTCAGCAGTGGATGAAGATGTCAGCAAATTAAATACTAAGGAAATGTTTGGGTGTCCAATACACAAAAAACAGAGTATTTGCTATCCATGTTCCAGGTATTATTGTATAAGAAGTGATAGAAACAGACCGTATTTTACACAGAGAGCTATTCTTCTTCTAGTGACAGTAAACCCGAGTGATCTTAATGACATAAAATGAGCACCTAAGTCTGCTATAAAATGTCACTGTTGAATATTGATCAGCCAAACCAAGGGAACCAGGTGCAAGGACAGGAATAAAGAAATCGGGAAACGTCTTTAAAGTCAGCACAGCAACTCAGCTGTCAGCTGGGACCTCAGCTTCACAGAAGGAGACTGAGAAGGAAATAACCCTGCCACAGCTACTTTTAGGTGGAACCTGATTGAAGAAGATCCTCGGCACACCTGAATTTGAGAGTAATACCAGAAAGGGCAAACCATTTAACCTCTCTCAGCCTCAATTTCCTGGGAAAATGGAAGGAGTAGGGTTGTACCACCCATCACCTGCACAAGAGAACATGGGATTAGGGATGGAAATCAAAGCTACAACAGAGGCATGTGTCATGGACTTTCTGGGACTTCCTGTGAGGCAGATAGGTGCAGTGAGAGGATGGCTGCTTTGAATGTATGCTCTACATAGGTCACCTCAAACCTGGGCCTCCAGCCTCCAGTTGCTTTTTCTTTTGCTCTATAAGTTCCCTTATGCATAGATCAGTGTTTCTTAGCCTGAGGTCCTGGAAACTTGTTGTTTTAAATATTTTCATAATTGTACATCAAGATAATTGGTTTCCTTTGTAATCCTATGTCCGTTATTTTATGCATTTAAAAATATGATTCAGAGAAGAGAACCATAGGCTTTGGCAGACTGCCCAAGGCGACAGAGATACAAACAAAATTAAGTCTTATTGGCATATATAAGCAAACAACAATCATGAGAAATTGATCTTTCATGGGCAGCTACCTTAGGAATTTCTGGGCTCCACAGTCAGTGCAAGCTTCATTTTAATAGGGAGAATCCTTTGCACCTATTAGCTGTTTCTTAGAGAAAATGTGGCTCCCGGAAGGAGGATGAGCCAAACCAGGGGTGGGAAACCTGCAGCCTCGAGGCCACCTGTGACCTTCTGGGTCCTTAAATGAGTCCCTTTGATTGAGTCCGGAAAAAATCCTTTTATTAAGGTGATTTATTCTGTGAAGTTTGGATTCAGTCAAAGGGCCACACTTGAGTACCTAGAGGGCCCACATGTGGCCTCGAGGCTGCAGGTTCCCCACCCTTGAGCCAAACCCTTATCTGGGCTTGTCAGAAGGCATGGACTGTGAGGGAGATATTTCAGTCTGAGAGGAAGGTAAATTGCCAATTCAACAATTTTCTAAAATCTTTAATGATCACCATCCCAGAAGAATATAATAGTATACTCTCTCCACTTCAGACTCATCCTTCAAGCCCTCTCTACCTCCAAATCATCTGCCTGGCCCTGTAAGAGTGACTTCATCCCTAGGCTGATGCAATGATCAAAGAATCCTTGCCTGGAACCAACCACTCTATCATAAGAAAACTCAGCCACACCCCTCACTCTTCATCTCCAGCTTACCCTCTGACCTCCCTTTCTCCCTCTACCAAACCAGTTCTGCCCATCCCCACACTCCCTTAAGGTTTCCCTTTTATGTTTTATTTTCCCCAAATAAAACATAAGATTTTTGAGAGTAGGACTATCATTTTCTTTTTTTTTATCATTAGCAATTTTTGCAATGCCTAGTACATAGTAAATATTTAATATGTTTGTTGTTGTTCAGTTGTGACTAACTCTTCATGACCCCATTTGGGGTTTTCTTGGCAAAGATACTGGAAAGGTTTCCCATTTCCTTCTCCAGCTGTTTTTACAGATAAGGAAACTGAGGCCATACAGGATGAAGTGACTTGCCCAGGGTCACACAGTTAGTAAGTGTCTGAGGCTGGATTTGAACTCAGGAAAATGAGTCTTCCTGACTCCAGGCCTGACACTATATCCACAATGCTATCTAGCTGCCCATTTAATATATAGTAAGTACTTAATATATGTCTTATCTACCTAGATATGTGTCGCACCCTTTACCTACCATTTATCTATCTTTCATCTGTCTATAATAGTAATGAATTATTGCTTCATGTGTACATCTTTACCAACATGTACTTATAACATGTTCTTTATTTTAGCATTTCTTTAGTGTGAGTGAAATGAATAGCCTGATTTAAATAAATACAGAAATATCAAATACTTAAATATACATTTAAATACACACATATGTGAGCATGTGTGTGTGTGTATAAATGTTCCTCATTTACCTTGCACGTTGATCACCTTTCGAATCCCTTTTTGGAAAACTCTGGACAGGAACTAAACATAAGGTTTAAATGATTCTCCTAGGAGCCCCAGGGTTAGATACAAGAGTCAGAGTTTGAAAAAAGAGATCCCAGTCCTCCTCTGTAGGTTCCCCAAGAACAGCCTGGCCCACATGAATGGGCCTAGAGATAGGAGCCTCTCTACATCAGGAATTTGTAACCTGGAATCCAGAGACACCCCACTGCCTCTCCTCAGCCCCTGCCCAAGGACTCTGTGTCTAGATTTCAGGAGCTCTATGAACTTGAGTAAAAAAAAAATGTATCCTTATTTCAACATAATCAGCTTCCTTTGTCATCCTGTGCATTATATTTTGTGCATTTAAAAATATTATTCTGAAAAGGGGTACATAGATTTCCCAGACTGCTAAAGGGGTCCATGACACAAAAAGATCTAGAGGAAAAGAGTAAATGCCTCAGACTCCCCAGACACAGTTGTGGTTGTGGGATGATATACAGGTCTACATACTCAGAATACTTTAGGTTTTATAAGGCATTTTCCACACAACCACTCTGTGAGGTAGGTTGTAAAAAGGATCATTATGCCCATTTCACAGATGAAATGACTGAGGTCCTTGCCAGGTTCACACAGAGGCTAAGTTTACGAGAAAGGGTTCAAAGTTGTCCCCTGACTCCATGACCAGCATTCTATCTTTATACTATGCTGACTCAAATATCAACCTCCCCAATTTATACAGGGGGACACTGTGGCTTTGAGAAACTAAGTCACTTGCCTTGGGTCATATAATAATTATGATTCACATATATATTTTAAGGTTTGGGAGAGCAGAGCCAAGATGGTAGAGGTGAAGTAGGGACCTGACTGAGTTCGTCTCCCAAACCCCTCAAAATACCTGTAAAAATGACTCTGAACAAATTCTAGGGCAACAGAAGCCACAAAATGACAGAGTGAAGCAGATTTCCAGTCCAAGACAATCTGGAAGGCCAAAAGGAAGGGTCTATCTTACTGGGCTGGGAGCAGACCACAGGCCAGCCTGGGCCATGCCTGCACAGGCAGGACTGGAGAAGGTCTCAGGGCGCTGAATCACTGGCAGCTGCAGTGGTTTCTAGATTTCTCAATCCACAAATGCCAAAGACAGCTTCAAAGGTCAGTGGGAAAAAGCTCTCTCATCTGCGCAAGAGAGGAGCATGTTCCAGCCACAGCCCCAGCCCCAGTCCCAGCCCCAGGGTGGTGACAGTCACTGCCACAGCCACGGCTGCTTCTGGAGCTCTCGGCCTACAGACAGCAGGAAAACCAAGCAGCTGATCTGGGTTGCAGTCCTGGATGTCAGTCTTGGGGTGAGGAGGAGCACTAGCGTGGCAGAACTGGTGGCATCTGTGGAGAGGGAACCCTCCTCACAGTTCCAGGGCAGAAAAGAGTGCTTGCGGTTGCTCACAGACTAGAGCATAGGCCAGGAGAGAAGTAAATATCTCTCTTTTGGTCATACCACTTTGGAGGAACTGAGAATTTACAAGTCCCTAGAGATATCTCTGAAAACAGCTGCACAAAACCCCTGAAACTTAGGGCAGTATACCTTCCACTTAACAAAGAGCTCATAAGTCCAATAATTAGTTGGGAAAATGAGCAAACAGGGGAAAAAGATTAAGACTATAGAAGGTTATTTTCTTGGTGAAAAGATGTTTTCTTGCACACTTAGTGAAGAGGAAGATCAAGGTATGCAGCCAGAGGAAGACAACAAGGTCAAGGATCCTACATCCAAAGCCTCCAAGAAAAATATGAAATGGTCCCAGGCCATAGAAGAGCTCAAAAAGGATTTTGAAAATGAAGTGAGAGAAGTGGAAGAAAAATTGGGAAGAGAAATTAGAGTGATGCAAGAAAATCATGAAAAACGAGTCAACAACTTGCTAAAGGAGACCCAAAAAATGCTGAAGAAAATAACACCTTTAAAAACAGACTAACTCAAATGGCAAAAGATGTCCAAAAAGCCAATGCGGGGAAGAATGCCTTGAAAAGCAGAATTGGCCAAATGGAAAAGGAGGTCCAAAAGGTCACTGAAGAAAATAATTCCTTAAAAAAATTCAGATGGAGTAAATGGAAGCTAATGACTTTATGAGAAATCAAGATATTATAAAATAAAACCAAAAGAATGAAAAAAAAAATAGAAGACAGAAAAAATAGAAAAATATCTCATTGGAAAAACAACTGACCTGGAAAATCGATCCAGGAGAGATAATTTTAAAAGTATTGGACTACCTAAAAGCCATGGCCAAAAAAAGAGCCTCATATTTCAAGAAATTATCATGGAAAACTTCCTTGATATTTTAGAACCAGAGGGTAAAATAGAAATTGAAAGAATCCTCCAATTGCCTCTTGAAAGAGATCCCAAAAGGAAAACTCCTAGGAATATTGTCACCAAATTCCAGACTTTCCAGATTAAGGAGAAAATATTGCAACCAGCTAGAAAGAAACAATTAGAATATTGTGGAAACACAATCAGGATAACACAAGATCCAGCAGCTTCTACTTTAAGGGATCGAAAGGCTTGGAATACGATATTCCAGAGGGCAAAGGAGCTAGGATTGAAACCAAGAATCACCTATCCAGCAAAACTGAGTATAACATTTCAGGGGAAAAGTGAAATTTCAGTGAAATAGAGAACTTCCAAACATCCTTGTTGAAAAGACCAGAACTGAATAGAAAATTTAACTTTCAATTATAAGTATCGAGAGAAACATGAAAAGGTAAACAGGAAAGAGAAGTCATAAGGGACTTATTAAAGTTGAACTATTTTCCTACATGGAAAGATGATATTTGTAACTCAATAGACCTTTCTCAGTATTAGGGTAGTTAGAGGGAATAGATACATAGATAGATAGATATATGTGTGTGTGTGTATATATATATATATATATATATACACACACATATATATTACCCTACAGGAAAGCAGAGGTGAAGGGAATAAGAGAGGGGTATAATAGAAGGGAAGGCAGGTTGGGGGAAGGGGCAATCAGAAGTAAACTCTTTTGTGGAGGGACAGGTCAAAGGAGAGAACAGAATAAATGGAGTGTGGGAGATTATAGAGGGTAACATAGTTAGTCTTTCACAACATGACTGTTATGGAAGTGTTTTGCATAACTACACATGTATAACCTATATCGAGTTGCTAGTGTTCGCAGTGAAGGCAGGTGAAGAGGGAAGAAGAGAGAGAATGTGGAACTCAAGGCCTTACATGCACCTGGGAAATAAGATATATAGACAATGGGGTATAGAAATCTATCTTATCCTATAGGAAAATAGAAGGGAAGGGGATAAGAGAAGAGGGTGGGGGATAATAGAAGGGAGGGCAAATTGGAGGAAAGAGTAATCAAAATACATGCTTTCCTGGGGTGGGGGGAGGGGAGAGATGGGGAGAAAATATGGAATTCAGAATCTTGTGGAAGTGAGTGTTGAAAACTGAAAATAGATATATAAGGTTTGCAAGCACTTTTCTCAAAATATCTCCACAAGGAGATAGTCCAATATTCCCATTTTAAGAATGCATTAACCAAGGCTCTGAAAAAATGTCTATTTCATTCAATATCATTGTTCAGCATTGAAGAGAAGTGACTTCTCATGATTTTACAGATAATAAGTATCTAAGGCAATGATTGAAACTAGGTCTTTCAACTCCAAGTTAGGTTATCTATCAATCCTACCATGTAGTCTCCCATAATTTAGAAGTGCTAGAAGATTAGCCCAATCTCAGACTTCTGACTCTAAGGCCAATATTTTCCATTTAGCATTTATGTAGTGCTTTCAGATTTGTAAAGCACTTTAAAATATTTCATTTTATCCTCACAACAACCTTGTGAGGAAGGGGCTATTATTATCCCCATAACATAGAGGGGAAAACTGAGGCATAGCAATGTTGAGTGATTTTTCCAAGGTCATACAACCAGTAAATTTCTGAGACAGGATTTGAACTTGGATCTTACTGATTCCAGCTCCAGTGCTCTATCCACTGTGTCCCCATCTGCTTCTTTCTATCATCATCATCATCATCACCACCACCACTGTTATCATCATCATAAACAACATCATCATCATCATCACCATCATCACCATCACTACCATCATCATCATCACCATCATCACCATCACTACCATCATCATCATCACCATCGTTACCATCGTCATCACCATCTAACATTTATACATCACCTTCTATGAACCAGGCATTGTGCTGAGCCTGGCAAAGTACCTATCATATTTGATCTTCACAACTCCTGTGGAGTAGGTGCTATTACTATCCCCATTTTTACAGATGAGAAAACTGAGAAAAATAATGGTTAAGTGACACATCCAGGGTGATGCAGCTTCTAAGTGTCTGCAGCTGGATTTGAGCTCAGGAAGATGCGTCTTTCTGACTATAGATCCAGTGCACTCTCCATTGCACCCCATAGCCCCCTCTTCCCTGTACTTCATGAAATACATGTCTTAGGGTCACTTTCTTTTGCATATACTTTGGTATCTATGCATCATTTCTATCATTTCTGTGTTTTTAGACCATGAAGGTCCCCATGGTGTCATATGAAAGTGAAACGATTGTCATCTGTCAAGCTGATAACTGGCTGGACCAGCTAAATATTGTCTACCACAATTCATTCTATAACATGTGGTTTGTGGGGGCTCTAAAACATCCTGTGATGTAGATAAGATCATACCATTTACGATTTTTGTAACTTTGAATGCTATCTTTCCTTTGTGAATATAAATGAATAGATATTGCTTGCTAGAAAATGTTTGCAATCACACATAGAGTTATCATTTTCTGCTGACTCATCAGCAGACATCTTTTAGCTATGGAAAAGTTTCTCAGCGCCGTCTCTATAGGCACAAAGCCAAGAAGACAGTGATGGTATGAGCCAGCAACTCTCCCAACTTCCTTTTTTCCTCCCTTTACTCCATCAAACAATAACAGTTTTTTTTCTTGTTATTTATTTATTTAGTATTTTTAGTTTTCTGCATTAATTTTCACAAGAGTTTGAATTACGAATTTTCTCCCCAGTTCTACTCTCCCCCAACTCTAAGACAGCGTATATTCTGATTGCCCTGTTCCCCAGTCAACCCTCCCTTCTGTCACCCCACTCTCCCCATCCCCTTTTCCCTTAATTTCCTGTAGGGCAAGATAGATTTTACGCCCTGTTGCCTGTATATCTTACTTCCTAGTTGCATGCAAAAACTTTTTTTTGAACATCTGCTTTTAAAATTTTGAGTTCCAAATTCTCTCCCTTCTTCCCTCCCCACCCACCCTCCCTAAGAAGGCAAGCAATTCAATATAGGTCACATGTGTATCGTTATGCAAAACCCTTCCACAATACTCATGTTGTGAAAGACTAACTAAATTTTGCTCCTTCCAATTTTCTCCCTTGACCCTGTCCCTTTTCAAAAGTGTTTGCTTTTGATTACCTCCTCCCCCATCTGCCCTCCCTTCTATAGTCCCCCCTTTTATATCTCCTTCCTCCTTCATTCCTGTGGGATAAAATACCCAATTGAGTGTGTGTGTTATTCCCTCCTGAGATCAAATCCAATGAGAGCAAGATTCACTCATTCCCCCTCACCTGCCCCCTCTTCCCTACCAAAAGAATTGCTTTTTCTTGCCCCTGTTATGTAAGATAATTTACCCCATTCTATCTCTCCCTTTCTCCCTCTCTCAATATATTTGTCTCTCATCCCTTAATTTGATTTTATATTTTTTAGATATTATCGCTTCATATTCAACTCATACTGTGCCCTCTCTCTCTCTCTAAGTATACACACACACACACACACACATACATATATATGTATCTATACATATATATACATACATATATACACACATACATATGTATACATACATATATATGCATACATATGTATATGTGTATATATATATACACATATATATTCCCTTCAGCTACCTTAATACTGAAGTCTCATGAATTATACACATCATCTTTCCATGTAGGAATGTAAACAAAACAGTTCAACTTTAGTAAGTCCCTTATGATTTTTCTTTCTTGATTACCTTTTCATGCTTCTCTTGATTCTTATGTTTAAAAGTCAAATTTTCTATTCAGTTCTGGTCTTTTCAATGAGAAAGGTTGAAAGTCCTCTATTTTATTGAAAATTCATATTTTGCCTTGGAGCATGATATTCAGTTTTGCTGGGTAGGTGATTCTTGGTTTTAATCCTAGGTCTGTTGACCTCCAGAAGATCATATTCCAAGCCGTTTGATCCCTTAATGTACAAGTTGCTAGATCTTGTATTATTCTGATTGTGTTTCCACAATACTCAAATTGTTTTTTTCTGGCTGCTTGCAGAATTTTCTCCTTGATCTGGGAGCTCTGGAATTTGGTGACAATGTTCCTAGGAGCTTTCTTTTTGGGATCTTTTTCAGGAGGCAATCGGTGGATTCTTTCAATTTCTATTTTACCCTCTGGCTCTAGAATGTGAGGGTAGTTCTCCTTGATAATTTCTTGAAAGATGATGTCTGGGCTCTTTTTTTGATCATGGCTTTCAGGTAGTCCAACAATTTTTAAATTCTCTCTCCTGGATCTATTTTCCAGGTCGGTGGTTTTTCCAATGAGATATTTCATATTGTCTTCCATTTTTTTCATTCCTTTGGTTCTGTTTTATAATATCTTGATTTCTCATTAAGTCACTAGCTTCCACTTGCTCCAATCTCATTTTTAAGGTAGTATTTTCTTCAGTGGTCTTTTGGACCTCCTTTTCCATTTGGCTAATTCTGCCTTTCAAGGCACTCTTCTCCTCATTGGCTTTTTGGAGTTCTTTTGCCATTTGATTTAGTCTATTTTTTAAGGTGTTATTTTCTTCAGTATTTTTTTGGGTCTCCTTTAGCCAGTCATTGACTTGTTTTTCATGGTTTTCTTGCATCACTCTCATTTCTCTTCCCAATTTTTCCTCTACTTCTCTAACTTGCTTTTCCAAATCCTTTTTGATCTCTTCCATGGCCTGAGACCAGTTCATCTTTTTCTTGGAGGCTTTTGATGTAGGCTCTTTGACTTTGTTGACTTCTTCTGGCTGTAAGATTTGGTATTCTTTGTCACCAAAGAAAGATTCCAAAGTCTGACTCTGAATCTGAGTTCTTTTTTGCTGCCTGGCCATGTTTCCAGCCAACTACCTGACCCTTGAGTTTTTTGTCAGGGTGTGACTGCTTGTAGAGTAGAGAGTACTTTGTCCCAATCTTGAGGTGTTGTAGTGTTGTTTACAGAGCTATTTCTACACAGCTAACTGTGCTGCATCAGTGCTTCTCCTCCCCCTGGAACCCCCAACCCAGACCAAGACTCAGATCTTAAGCAGGCTCGGCACTCCTGCTCTGATCCGCCGTTTAATTCCTCCCACTAGGTGGGCCTGGGGCCAGAAACAACTGCAGCTGTTGTTCTGTCCTCAGAGCTGTACCACCTCCGCTGCCCCCGGGGCAGTGGCCAAACCGCAAACTCCTTTCACTCCCCCAGCTTTTCCCACCAACTTTCTCTATTATCTTTGGTGTTTGTGGGTTGAGAAGCCTGGTAACTGCCACAGCTCACTGATTCAGGGTGCTAGGGCCTGTTCCTCCTGACTCCCAGTCTGGTTAGTCTGCGCGCACCCCACACTGGGCTCTGCTCCCCTCTGCTCCCAGCTCTATGGGATAGACCTTACCCAGTGACCATCCAGACTGTCCTGGGCTGGAGCCCTGCTTCCCTCTGCTATTCAGTGGGTTCTGCAGCTCTAGAATTTGTTCAGAGCCATTTTTTGTAGGTTTTTGGAGGCACCTTGGAGGGAGGTAATGCTAGTCCCTGCTTTCCAGCTGCCATCTTGACTCAGCCCCCCAAACAATAACAGTTTTCAAGGATCTGAAGCATGGATCTGGCAGGAGAGATAACAGATAAGCCCCTTCCATCACCTCCAACCACTGCCCTAGAAATCCCTGGAAGTGAGATTCAGTGAGGAATGACCACAGGAATATGAAAGAAGTGGGATCTTTTATCATATCAAATGGAGAAGCTTCAAAACAAATTTTTGTTGCTGCTACTTCACACATGTTGATCTGAAATAAAAAACTTAAAGAGTCATAGCATCCTGCCTCTAAACTTCATGAAAACTTGTTCAACTATAAAAAAAAATCTTTTAAGAAATCTCATTTGTATATATAAGTATAGACTTTCTCTGACTGTCTGTGTTTCCTTCTCTCTGTCTCAGTGTCTCTTCCTATCCTTGTTTTAGTTCCTATCTCTCTGTCATTGTCTATGTGCTTACCTGCCTGCTAGCCTGCTTATCTATCTGTTTGTCTTTCTTTCTTTCTCTTTCTCTCCTTTCCTATTGTGAATATTGATTGGCTACCACAGAGTCACTTATTTAGAACAGCATTTCTGCTAAATGTAAATCTGTAGGAGAAATTGAATAACTCCCCTTTCAATTTTTCAAGGAAAGTCTTTTAAGCACCTAAAATAAATTAGTTCACCTGTGAATTATCAAACAGTCCAGGGCTCTAAAGATGTAAGCAGTGACACAACACCTTGGCACCAAGTAAAGTCTATTGGTGAGAAGACTTTAGAAATTAATCAACTTTTCCCTGAGACCTAAAGTTTCTTATGCACTCTCCCTCCTGGCTCAGGAGCTAATCCCACCAGAATGTAAACTCTATAGAGGCAAATTACCTTTGTATTCACTCTCCAACATTTTGCACAAGCACCATAGTGTCATACATACAGAATTTTACAATTAGAAAATAGAGGTCATCTAATGTAGTTCTTGACTTTGCAGCTGAGGAAACTGATATCTCAAAAAGTTGCCTAAGATCTCACAACAAGTAAGTCTCAGATCTGAGGACTGAACTCCCATTTCTTGAATCCAAAACGATGGGAGGCAGTCAAGAAGTGGCTATTGAAAAACTGAATACTGTCTAATTATAATGACCCCACTCAGACCCATAAAAGAGATAAGGGAATAAACACACCACTGTCTTTTCTCTGCAGAACCTATATGTTTGGAACATTGTATGGACTACTGGAGTCTATTTTTATCTTGGTTAGTTTATCTGAACTGGGCATTATTTTCTGCCTTTCCTTTCTTCTTCCTATAAGGAATGGCTTTGTGAGTAAGAGATGGGAAAAAGTACATATTTAGAAATGAAGTTATTTTGAAAACAAAAATAAAATATAGGTGGTTTTGATTTTTTGTTTTGTATTGCAATGAAACTATAATGACCATAGCTTGGCCCCAAATTAGAGAAATGAGAAAATGTCTTCTCCCTTTCTTTAGTTTTTATTTTTAAAAATCTATTATTTATTTATTGTTAAGTTTTAGCAATTGTATTTAAAGGAAAAAAAGAGTAAAAAGGAAAAAATCGTGGTCGTTGACATATGAAACCATGAGCATAGACAGCCTGGGACTAGTTGAACAGGAAACATGTGAGGCAAAAAAGACAAAAACAAAAACAAAAAACCAACTTAGTCTTATCTACGATGAAGAGTTGGAGGGAGGTGATAGAGATCCTGAAAGACAGGTCCCAGGGGACTGCCTGATTCCAAATATTAATAATAATGGCTAACATTTCTATAGTACCTACTATGTGCCAGGCACTGTGCTGAGCCCTTTACAATTATTATCTCACTTGACTCTCATGGCAAGGTAGGTGGAAGGTAGGTGCTATTATTATCCGCATTTTACAGATGAAGAAACTGAGGCAGACAGAGGTTAAGTGACTTGTCCAAGGTCACAAGCTAGTAAGTGTCTGAGGTCAAATTTGAACCCGGGGCTTCCTGATTCCAAGCCCAGTATATTATCCACCCTACTACCTAGCTGCTTAATATTCACATGGGCAGCCTAAAAGTTAACTAGAAATAACTCTCCTTGTGAGAAAAGGAAAAGTGAAATCATGTTTCAGAAATTTTTCTCTGTTTTGAAATTATTTCATATTGCTTATTAGTACTTTGAACATATTTATCTGCACTTGGCACACCGGATTAAGACCGAACCGGCAATTTCATTGGTATTAGGAACTCCTGGGTGAAGGATCTCCCTCCACTAATGCAGGTCAGCTCCTCTGCAAATGGTAGTCTGAAAGCATTGTTGGAGTGACTTGACCAGGGTCACTCAGTCTAGTCTAGCAAGGCTTTGAGGCTGGTTTTCTATCTTTTGTACCTGACTTCCTCTCTGGCACAAAGTCAATGCTTAATAAATGCTTGTGAAGTGATTGGTCAATCTCTCCAGTAGCCTCTGTTAGGCAGCTGGCCAATGCATGACTGAACATGGTCATAATAATAAAAATAAGTAGCATTTATACAGCGTTTTGAGTTTGCAAGTGCTTTATCTATCTCCTTCCATCCTGACAACAACCCTGGGAGGTAGGTGCTCTCATTATGCCCACTTTACAGATAGGGAAAGTGAGGAAGATAGGACATAGGGGTCTGAGACTAGGTTTGAGCTCAGATCTTCCAGACTCTAAGCCCAGCACTCTGTCTACTGCACCTCCTCGCTGAGCTGAATGCTGGTTGAGCTGCAGTGATGTGCATTTTTCTGTTTCTGTACACCATCTGTACATGCTGAATGGAATGGAATAGGGCATAGCCACAAAACCAGGATCAGAAGCAGTTCTAGGCAGATCCATGTTTTGTTTTAACTGGCATGTCATTGCTTCAACCATGGATTATGTTTAGAAAACAATTTGTGCTATGTTATCGAACAGAAGGGAAATATAGGCCTTTAACTAAGGAGCTGTTATTCCAGATGCCGCTCACAGTATATGAGTGTGTAGGTGGGTATCACACTTAATGCCAACCTGAGAGCATCTAGCAACAAAAACTTATGGAAGATCACTTAGAGGTAGCATGATCTAGTGGATGAAGATTGGATTTGGAGTGAGAGGTCTGGGTTCAAATCCTGCTTCTACTCCTTCCTATCAAAGAGGGAAACTAGATGGCCCAGTGGATGGAATGCTGGACTGGAAGACTTGAGTTCAAATCTGATTCAGAAAATTACTAGCCATGTGATCCTGGGTAAGTCAATTAAGTCACAAGTTACCCCTTAAGCAAGTCACTAGGTCATAGGTCAAACTCTCTGCAACACTCTTCTTCCCATAGCCCAATCAGGTAAAAATATAATTTAACATTAAATATGAAAATATTTTTAACAAGATAAATAAAAATACAGCAGAACATAGATAATGCTAATACATGGCCTTCTAAATCAACAGGGAACATCTGGGATCCTTATCTATGCTTTAGTGAACCTATTTCTATTTGAGTTTAGCACCCCCGCTCAAGGCCATTTTGTAAGACTAAGCTGTTCCTCCTTCCTTGCAGAACATGCACAGACCTCTGATCACGTCCGGTTGGGAAGAAGATGGGCCTTGAAGAATGAGGAAGATTTGTGACCAGCAAAGGTGAGCAGGGGATACTCCAAGTGAAAAATAATTGTTTGAACAGACATTCCGAGGCAAAGGAAATGTGGGACCTGTAGTATTAAGTGAGATAATCAGTTTGGTTGAGGCATGAAAAAAGAATGAGGCGAAGAGTGTCTGCCATGGAGAAGAGCCTCTATTTCATGCCACATGAGGATTAGTCGAAAAAAAATTGGCATTATTAGCATGAAGAAGAGATGGCTTATGGGGGGACATGAAGCTCCCTTCGAATATGTGAAGGACTGCTATGTGAAAGAAAGCTGTGCTTTGCCCCAGAGGGCAAAACGGGGAGCATCAGATGGAAAGTGAAAAGAAGCAAATTTAGGCTTAGGGAAAAGAAAAATAAGGTTTGTAATAATTAGATTTGTAGGAGATAATGCTCAAATCATATTGAAGAGCAAAGCCTTCGATGTCATGCTGAATAATGATGATTTTTATCTAAGAAATTCTAAGGAGAGAGGTTGAATGAATCAGTCAAACCTTCCCATCACACCTCAAAATTAGAGTCCAGATTTTAAACCGTGATACATTAACCAGGTGGTAATACTTCATTTAAACTCAACTAATCATTTGCTTTAGAATAAATATGAAAGTTCTTTCAGGGAAAGTCCTTGAAAGCAATTAGATAAAACAAAATGATTCCAGGCAGGAAATTTAGGCAGCTAGGGGGCACCATAGTGCACAAAATGGTAGACCTGGAGTCAGGAAGATCTGAATTCAAAAGGAGCCTCTTAGACACTTAGTAGCTATGTGACCCTGTGCAGGTTAATCTCTGTTTGCCTCAGTGTGTGAATGTGTAGGTAAAATGGGGATGATAATAGTAACATTTACCTAGAAGGGCTGTTATGAGGATCAAATGAGATAATATTTGCAAAAGTACTTAGTGCAATGCCTGGCACATAGTAGGTGCTACTATATAAATATAGTATAGGCATGTAGTAGGTGCTATTATATTAATATAGCATAGACATATAGTAGGTGCTACTATATCAATACCGTATAGGCACAAGTAGGTACTACTATGTTAATATCATATAGGCACATAGTAGGTACTACTATATTAATATAGTATAGGCACATAGTAGGTACTACTATATTAATATAGTGTAGATACAACTATATTAATGTCTATTCCCTACCCTTTCCCCTGTTTTGCTCATTGAGGGACCCTCTCATGACTACCTCTAGACTCTGAAGGGAATATAGTAGCCAAACTCCAGGGAACCAGTCTGCCAGAGAAAGTGGCTTTGGGAGAGTAACTCCAGACCTAGCATAAGACAGGCTATGAAAGGTACCCTCTCTCTGAGCAGCTGCTGTTTAAATGATAACTGGATGATTTTGTTTTTTCTTTGCAGTTTCCCCAGATCTTTGGCGGTAAGAAGGAAAAGGAAGCAGGAGGTCAGATAGCTCTAAGGCATGTGCCTGAGGTCGTTCTAATGTACAACTAGAAGGGGACTATTTAAAACAAGAACCTCTGTAAAAAGATACCAGAGATGAAACAGGACAAGCAGAAAAGGCAGACTTTAAGTAATCGATCAATGGGCAGGAGGTTCGTTCTTTTGGTTTGAACTCAGGCCTTGTTTCCCAGGGCCCAGCAGCAATAAAAGGAGAAGGTGATGGTTGAAGACTAGAGACACCATGAAACCAGGAAGGCTTTGGTCTTCAGGTGTTACCTTTCAGGACGTGGCAGTAATCATTTACTATTTTCCACGGGAGTCCAGTTCAGTGAGATGGTTCTTTCCTTCCACACTGCATTGGATCTAGGACACCAAACAACTCTTGGACACTGGTCCTTTTAGATCCTTGGCTTTTAATAATTTTAGTAAAGTAGCAGGATATAAAGTAAATGCACATAAATCATCAGCATTCCTACATATCACAAACAAAGCCCTGCAAGAAGGGATAGTAAAAGATACCCCATTTAAAATAATTCTAGATAGCATAAAATAATGGGGAGCATACCTGCCAAAGCAAATCCAGGAACTATACAAGCAAAATTATTAAAAAATATTTTATGCAAATAAAATCAGATTTAAATAATTGGAAAAATTAATTGTTCATGGTTAGGCAGGATCCTTGGCTTTTAAGATCTACTTATCTCTCTGATAAGAGCAGCAGTCAGAATGGAAAAGAAAGACTGAGAATGTGGGAATGTCAGACTAATACAAGCAATCTTAGCTTACTTAAGCCCAGGAAGATTTTGAATCACTTCTAATTTAATTCAGTAAACATACTTTAAGGGTAAATAGGTGGTTCAGGGGATAGAGCACCAGGCCTGGCATCAGAAAGACTCGTCTTCTGAGTTCAAATATGGCCTCAGAGACTTAATGGTTGGTGACCCTGGCCAAGTCACTTAACCCTCTTTGCCTCAGTTTCCTCATCTGTAAAATGAGCTGGAGAAGGAAATGCAAACCACTCCAGTATCTTAGCCTAGAAAACCCCAAATGGGGTCAAGGAGAGTCAGATACAACTAAAATGCCAATACAACAAAAATAGCAACAAAACATAATCAACCAAGAGAGACCATGGGGTATGCTAAGCCATACCTTACCGTCTCAAAAAACATTTGGTATTTTGAATTGCATTTTTTAATTTTGTATTTTAAATTAGTGCTTAAATGTTAATTAAAATTTTTAAGCTGAGTTAAATTTTAGTACCTAAAGATAATTTGATGAATAAAAATGATATCCTTCATGACTGAGTATTCAATAAACACTTAATCCCTCTAAGCTTCTCTATACTCATCTATAAAACGCAGATAATAATAACTGGGTTGTATTAAGGCTCAAATGGCATAACATGTAAGAAAACACTGTGCAAAATTTAAAGGGTTATGGGATTATTACTGTAATTGTTGTTAATTATACTGCCAGTTGTTGAAATAGTAAGCTAAATTCTTTCTTTTGGGTTAAACAGCCTGAGAAGAGGCATAGGATAGTGGAATGAGCAACAGATTCGAGTTCAAATCCCCACTCTGCCACTTGGTTCAATGTATAGTAAATAATTTAACTTCTCTGGGCCTCCACTTTTCTCATCTGTAAAATGTGAGGAGGGATTGGACTATATGATACTTGTAACTCTAAATTTGTGAGTCTATGAATTTATACAGGCCTATCATCTCTATGAGATATGTTAGGCTGTGAGGTAAGTTGTGGCAGATTCACTTAAAGTTGTTATTTTAATCATTTATGTATTAATTACTTATGTAACTGATAATGATAGGTGAATTTTACATAACTTTCCTTCCTTGTATATCTCAGGAGAACAACAGACCTATGGCAATTTATAGCATGACCAATTTAAAACAGGAAGGAGAAATAATTTATATAATTTTCTATTGACAATAGGAGAATTTGGCACAACTTTCAGTCTTGTATATCTCAGGGAAACAACAGATCTATAGAAATTCATCAGGTATTAGATTTAAAGGTGGGAGTCTCGCTAAAGATCATCCGATCCCATCTGACCATTTTACAGATGTAGTCACTGAGACCCATAAAGGGGAAGTGTTCGTGGGCTGTTTCTACCATACTATGGCACCTCTTGTATAAGCTCCTCAGAAGAAGGAATTATTTCATTCTTTGTAATTCTTTCTTCACTATCTAGCTAGCACCATCCCCAGCATGTACTAGGAAATTAATAAATACCTGTTGAATGACTTATTGAATACTTGGCCTAAAAAATAAATGTAGCTAGCGATGTGAACATATGCTAGTTAAAGGCGGCCAACGTCCTGCTAAAGCCCATCCTGTGTTCTGTATAGCATCTTTCCCCTTGTAACGATAATTGCCAGAATTAAGCCATCGATGTACTGGGTAATGAGAGGGTGACCTTTCAAAACTGTATTTCCTTTTTAGCACTAATGAAAGGATTAATCCAACCTTTTGCATAATGTTGCAGTAGTCAGCAAACAGAAGGACCCATGCAATTATTTATCCAGGCCCCCATTATACCTTCTCATCTTGAGACTGACTGCATAATAAATACCTATTACATGCAAGGTCCTCTTCCTTTCTGCAGCAAAAAAGGATGTGGGATGTTGCAAAAGGCCCATTTTTATTACATTTCAAAAATAGGACCTGCTGGGGCTCCCATGTTTTCCTCTTCCCTCAATTAGATAAGCCTGATAATAGGTTGCTGGAAGTTGCTGCCAGCACAAGGTGAGGACTAGGTATTTCTGAAGCAGGACTGACTTATGTAAAGAGGGACTACCTACCTGATGAGTGATTCTTTTGTCACCAAAGCTGGGGAAACCAGTGGGAGGTTTATTAACAAGCAAAAGCTTTTATTACTGTTCTCTCCCATTCCTCTGAGAAATATAGCTCAGTGTGAGATGAAGGGAGAGGATATTTGCATGTGTGTTTTCTTATTTAAAAGCATGGTTTCAGGTCCCTGACACTTATAAACTCTGGTCCCATCCATCAAGGACTGCAAATGGCCTTTCTATTTTCATGTTTCATTATATCTTTGTATAATCCGATAGGTCCATTATCTCTCCAATGCTTCTATTGGGAGGGTTGAGGGAGAATCCTAGATTTCAGAGCCAAGCTTTGAACATTTTGTTCTTGTTTGGTTGTGCCTGCTTCATGACCCCATTTGGCAGGGATACTGGAGTGGTTTGCTGCTTCTTTCTTGCATTGGTAACTAAGGTGGGACTTTCTTACTGTTTTAGAATGATAAATTAATTAAGTCTCTTTGATTGATCCTTACTAGATGCAAAGCCCCAGGCCCAAACCCCTAACTACTAGGTGCTAACTGGATGTAGGCATGAAGCCCTAAGGGCCCTAAGGGGAGTTGCTAAGACCAGAGCCAATAGTGTGCACCTAAGTTCTGGTCCCTCAGATGACAGTTTGTATTTTTATATATATATGTGTGTGTATATATATATGGTTGTAATTTGTTTGTATTTGCTCTGAAGTTCAGGGTGCTGGCTTTCCCCCCTGAACTAAGTGAATGATTTTTTGTATTGGATTGAAATAAGATTGTCAAACCCTTAACATTGCTTTCTTTAGTAAAGCAGATCAAAAGAACTTGTGCTGGCAGCATTCTTGTTGTTGGGCTTGTGTTGGTCTTTCACCCCCCATAGCAGCTGTTAGCTGGATTGTTGCAACACTCCTCTAATGCATTTTATAGATGAGGAAACTGAGGCAAACAGGGTTGAGTGACTTGCCCAGAGTCACAGAGCTAGTAAGCATCTGTGGCCAGATTTGGTCTCAGGAAGATGAGTCTTCTTGACTCTAGGCCTGATTCTCTGTGCATTATGGCACCAACTAGCAGCCCAAGCTAGGGTGGAAGTTGCAAACACTGCCGCAGAGCAGCTGGGAACTTTGTCGTATTTAAGGAATACAAATACAAAAAATAAGACAGTCCCTATCAGTGATCAGTAAACATTTACTAAGCACCTACTATGTGCCAGATAGCATGCAAAATGTTAGGGATACAAAAAGAGGTAAAAGACAGGCTCAGATCCAATCTAGCTCAGCTTAGATTCAATCTGGTCTGCTTCCATTAGAGTGACAAGTGCTCAGGCTCCCTAAGAGTCCACCCATTATGGCAAATCCTTAGTAAACTTTGTTTTTCTATGGCTGAGAAGGCTTGAGTCGAATCCATTTGGCAGGACTTGGTACACCAGTATTTTGGGGTCTCGAGCACCCCTAAAAACATGATTCCCTAAACCTCATCAGAGACCATAGCTTCTCTGAGACCTCTAGCCACAAGCACACTCTCTCTTCACAAATGTTCCTTTGTGGACTCATGACAAAAAATGTTATTCACATCCAGAGAAGGAGCTAATAGATCCTGAATGCAGATCGAAACATGCTATTTTTCACTTTTTAAATTTTTTATGTGTTTTGTTTCCTTTTGGTCTTTTTCTTCTTTCACCACATGACTAATATGGAAATGATTGCACATTTAAAACCTAAATTAAATTGCTTATAATCTTAGGGAAGGAGGAGGTAGAGGGAGCGAAAAATTTGGAACTCAAATTTTTTCTGAAAAATGAACGTTAAAAATTGTCTTTACACGCAATTGGGGAAAAATAAAGTATTATTTTTAAAAAAAGAGGCAAAAGACACTCCTTGCCCTCAAGGGACTTCTATCCTATTTCACATTTATATTTCTTCACCCTTTTCTCTTATGTCTTGATCTTGAGACCTTTTAGTAACTTGGTGGCCCTCTTGAAGGAGGCCCTCCAGTTTAATTGCCTCTAACCATCCTAAACTATTCCCTAAAAACCCATCTCTGTTTGGGCCTTGTTCCAAGGTAATCATTCCTTTCCTCTAGCTATTGGTACAATGCTGAAGAAAGAGGGGGCTTGGCATCATGAGGCATCATGTCAGTCCTACGATGCCTTCCTTCTCATCTTTTCCTGTTGAATTATTTCTCTTGGCCCAAATCAGGCAATAAATCTTCCAGCAAGCATCCCTTGATGACCCTAGTTGGCTAGTTTTCTCTCCCTCCTCATGTTACCTTGTAATTACTTATTTTTGTATGTGTTGTATCCCTCCACAAACCTCCCCAGGAAAATGATAGCTCATAGAAAGTAGGGATAGTTTTTTTTTTAACCTTTCAACCTTAAGAACCTTAGCGTAGAGCTTCAAACATAATTGTCACTTAAAATAAATACTTAGTAAATTAAAAATGGGTCAAAACTCTATTTCAAGTAATCAAGAGTTTCATAGGATCAGAGAATGAGATCTTTGATAGAAGGGACCTCTGGCACTTGCTAGCTGTGTGATTCTAGGCAAATTACTTAACCCTGTTGGCCTCAGTTTCCTCATCTGTAAAATGAGCTGGAGAAGAAAATGGCAAACAACTCTGTAGGATCTTTGCCAGGAAAACCCAAATGGGGTCCTAGAGAGCAGAATACTGCTGAAAAAAAAACAATGCAATAACTTTTTCTGACTCCAGGGCCAGGATTGAATGCATTGTATCAACCAGTTCCTTAAGGGACCAGAATGCCAACAATATCTATTAAAAGTTGTGAGCATTCAATGCAGTCATGTGTATAAAGTGCTTCGCAAACTTGAAAACACTATAAAAGTATCTCCTATCATTCAACGTAGGGACTGAGGTCCGTGCAAAGTGCTTTGTACCCACAACTGAATGGCAGTATAGAAAGCTTTGTCCTGGCCTCCATCATTTAGAATTCACTAGACACAGCACGCTTTGCCTTTGAAACATTGTTCCTCGGAGTCCCCCAGGCAGGGCTGGACAAACTCAAGAGATACTTAGCATCACAGCTTTGACAAGACAATGCCCATTTTCCTTATCTGATGTTGTTGGGAAATTATGCACCAGACTAATTTTCAGGAGAAGATTGAAACGGCGGCAGCGATGGCCCTGAGGGATGGCATGTGGAGCAACGGAATATCTGTCCCAGGCCTAATGGTGGAAAGGAAATGTGCTGAGGAGCCCAGAGGACCATGAAGCCAGGAGCTCCATTTTCTTCCCTGCTCCTCTGGTATCTGCGTGGCATGAATATTAGAGACTGCTGTGGCCAAGAGCAGAGAGTCTCATTTGACAGTTCTGACACCGATATCCTGCAAAAGCACTGGAATCAGAGGACAGAGATGCATTCTGATGACTTCTAAACCCATGGACAACCATGTTTCAATCCATCAACAAAAAATTATTAAAGGTCTGCTAGCTTTCAAGCTCTGTGAATGAATGAATGAATGAATAAGTGAGTGAAAATGCATTAAGCGTCTATGTGCAGAGTGGCTCTGTAAGGTGGTACAGTGGAGAAAGTGGTGGACCTGAAGTAAGAGAGACTCATTTTCCTGAGTTCAAATCTTGCCTCAGACACTTACCAGCTATGTGACCCTGGGCAAGTCACTTAATCCTGTTTGCCTCAGTTTTCTCATCTATAAAAAGAGCTAGAAAAGGAAACAGTAAGCCAGTCTAGTGTCTCTGTCAAGAAAGCGCCAAATGGGGGTCGTGAAGCAGGTACAACTGAACAACAACAGCCAAATGTTCAAAGCATCATGCTAAGTATTGGAGATAAAAATAGAGAAGGAGAAAAAAAAAACCAAGAGTCCCTGTTCTCAATGAACTTGTATTTCAATATGGAGAAACCAAACATACAGAAAGGTTCAGTCTCAAATCCAGTGAAATGGCCTTAGGATTCTTACCATTCAAAGGAGATACTATAATGTAGTAACACTGATAAATTCATATTATTTGCTGATGCTGAACCATTTGACAGGGTCAAGGAATGGAATGACGAGATTCTTTTCAGGGTCTTCAGTAGCTATGTCAACAGCAACTAAAGATGCAGCTGTCAGGCCATGGCTCCCCATGGGGATACTTCTCCGAATGATGGCTGTAAAGGCTGGCTGGGGTTGGGGGGCAGGGGTGCTGCCACCCCCAGGAATTTGAGATTTAGTGATGTGCTTTACCTACAAGTATTCCCTGCCCTCAGAGAGCTTATAATCTAGCCAGGGGAAATAGCAAGTACATATGGAGATACATACAAAACAAATTTAAGTCAACGCAAAGTAATAGCAAAGTGGGGAGGGTTGGAGCGGGGAGAAGAATGACAAACACTGTGGGTATCCCCTCCAATTCTGACCAAAACACCGGAACACCATGTAGGTTACTCTTTCCTCATTGTCATCCTCTCCCTTCTCCATCATCACCCTCATCTTCTTCATCCTCTAATCCTTTACTTTCCACCCCAACATCCATTATCCTCACCAACATCCTGGATACTTACATGGGGCCTTAAAGTGGTCAAGCCATTTTACGTACAATTTCTGTTTTGGTTCTTCCCATAATCCTGTGGGGTGATTAATAATGGGTATTATTATACCCATTTTACAGAAAAAGAAACGAAGATTCCAAGAGAGGGAAAGCAACTTGCACCAGGTCACGGGGCTGGTATATTTCAGGGGTAGGACTGAAATTCACGTCTTCCTGACTCTAAGTCGCCATTTTTTTTATTCATGGCCTTGTGCTTATCTTAGTGATGAACTTCTCTCAAGTTAAACAGGTGGATCTAAGGCCAACAACCCTACCCAGTCATAGAATCATAGATTTAGAACAGGGATGGCCCTTAGAGGCCATTCAGTTCAATGCCCTCACTTGAGTTCTGAGAAAATGGAAGCCAACAATGGCTAATGATTCGTCTAAGGTCACACATATTTCTCCCAAAATATCTAAGGCAGTATTTGAATTCAGCTCTCCCTTACTCCAAGTCCAGCACTCTCTATACTATACCATGTACTCTTTCCACATCAACAAGCCCTTCCATCTCAGTGGCACCTGCCAGACTTTGCACTCGGCTAATACAACCTTGTTCTTTGAATCCATAATGTTCCCTGAATCTGTAACATCACAGGGGACAGCATCCCTAGTTATGACCTACTAAATACCAAATTCTATTTCTAATTCTGTTCTAAAGGCAGAAAGAATCAAATTCAATTAAAAAAAAAACATGAAAAAACCAGCTCAGGTCCAGGAGGTAGCTCATACTTGTAACAGGTGGTTCTTGGTTTCCTGTTTCCTTAAGAGAGCAATAAAACACCCACCATAAGACAGAACTACACCCCAGGGAGGGCAGGCTCCTTCAGGCCCAGATGCTTCAAGCACCAAGGAACAAAAGAATCCTGGTTCTGCATCAGGAAGGAAGAGAGCAGAGCAGGGGGAGGGGTGCTTGTTGAACATGAAGGCACAGCCAGGTGATGCCTGAATGCACGTATCATTTTTAAGAAGATAACACTCCAAATTATATTTTATGAGAGTTCCCCGGGACATTACATTGAGGGGAAATGTTATTGTGTAAAAAGACATCGGGATATGCTTCATAATTTTGTTGAAAGGGGAAAAGTGAATTTGCTCTATGGAATGCAGCATCTTTAAATGTCAGCATTTCAATGTAGCAGGTAGATTTTAGCTTTATTAAAATGTTATTTAACATGCAAAAGATTCCTCTTCCTCACTAAGAGAACTAGAAGACGTCTCTATGTCATCCTGTGAATTCAGGGGACCCTTTCATTGTTATTTTGTGTTCCAAGTGCCTTTGGGGGAGGGGAGAGTGGGGGACAAAAGGAATAAAAGGAAGTGTGATGTGCTGTAAAGAACACTAATTATTGAGTCTGAAGGTCTGGATTCAAATTCTGCTCATGACACCACCTGTATGGCTTTGCACAAATCATTTGACTTTCCTAGATCTCAGTTTCCATATCTGTAAAATAAAATCATTGGACTAGATGGAGTCTAAGATCCCTTTCAATTCTTGATCTATGACTTCTGCTCTTTGGGCCTCAGTTTCCTCACCTACAAAAATGAGGAGGCTGGATTTGGTGATCTCCAAGGCCATGTATATGTGTATGTATGTGTATATGTATATGTATATGTATGTGTATGTGTATGTGTATGTGTATGTATACATACAGATATGTAACATTATATATTAATGAACATTAATATTATATTAATTATATAATTAACTCATTAGTGTAATATTACATTATAATAACCCTTGATGAATAATGTCATCCTACCAATGCAGATGTCTCCAAGTCAGGGTCCTACAGAGTTGGCTGGATCATCAACAGGATAAGTGACTTGACCACAGTCATGCAGAAAGTAAACATAAGAGGTAGTACTTGAACCCAGGTCTTCTCACCTCCAAAACTGGCTCTCTATCTATAACACCTCACAGCCTCTCTTTGCCTGATGCATAGCAAGCCCTGAGTCAATTTAAGGCAGCTAGGTGGTGCAGTGGATAGTGTGCTAGGCTTAGAATTAGGAAGACGTGAGTTCTAATCCAGCCTCAGACAATTATTAGCTGTGTGACCCTGGGCAAGTCACTTCACCATGTTTGCCTCAGTTTCCTCATCTGTAAAATGAGCTGGAGAAGGAAATGGCAAAACACTCGTGTATCTTTATCCAAGAACAAGGGTGTAACAAAGACTCAGACACAACTGAAAAATGACTCAATAACAGAAAGTCAATGTTGAATTGAAAGGGGAAGCTTTCTGGGGACAAAATGAGTCATAGACATGCCATGTTGGGAAGCCAGAGATGCTGAATGCGACCTATCTAATACTCACTAGATAAGTCCTGGAGAGATGTCTGAGTCACAAAGAGGTTAATCAAAGGCCAAAGTATAAGAGGTAGGATCTGAACCTAGGTCATCCAGACTCCAGGTCTAGTAGCCTACCCATCCCCCCATGATGCCACTCAGAAATAACTTAAGTGAGGGAGAGGGGAGAGAGAAGGTAATGAGATCTTAGGCTGCACTTAGAGAAACACAAGAAGGGACAAAGCAATGTTTGTCCTGCTGGTTCTGTTTAGTTCATAGCCCTTAATTCCAAAAATAATATCATAATAAAATAATTACCAGTTAGAAGTTTGCAAAGCACTTTCTGAATATTATCTCCTTCAATCTTCACAAGATATATAGGTACTATTATTAGCCTCATTTTACAGATAATAAAACTGAGGCAGACAGGTGGAGTGACTTGCCCAAGGTCACATAACTAATGAGTGTCTCACACTGAATTCAAACTCAGGTCTTATTGACATAAGACCCAGTGCTCTATCCCTTGTGCCTCCTAATTCCCATAGGCAGAACATTGATAGGTAGAAGAAGGTCCAAGAGGCGGGCTATCAGGATGGTGAAAGATCTCTAATTCATGCCACATGATCATCAGAAGGAATTGGCAGAGTCCAGAATGGAGAAAAGGAAATTTAATGCTTTTTGTTGTTGTTGTTTGTCCTTCGTTCCGGAAGAGGACCATGACATCAGGGGAGATGATGCCGTGACTTACACGCGAATAGGATTTAAGTGAGGAGAGCTGTGCAAAGTCACCAGCCTCACTCTCTCCTCTGGAGCCATGCGGGTCCAGTGGCCAGATGTAGATGAGGACGACTGGAGATGGCCCTTGACTGTTACTGGAAGAGGGAGTATTACCATTGTTGTTCCACTTAGACTCCCAGGGGGAGATCTAGGAGTAGCGGGGGGAGATTTCTAAGAGGCTAACATAGACTTGGTGTAAGGAAAAGTCTTGGCGATGAGAGTTCTCCATCAATGGAATAAGCTGCTTCTGACGATGGTGAATTCCTCTCCTCTTGAGGAGCTCAGACAGAAGCTGGAGGTACCATGTTTGGTGTGTCTTCTTATAAGGTATCCTTTTGCAGATGTAGGTTCAAACAGGTCACCTTTGAGGTACTCAACCCCATTTTTTAAAAACACCATTTTTAATGGCGGTCACTCCTATAACATTTTAGGATTCCCAAAATAGTTTACATATGCCTTCTCATTTGTTCCTTCAACAACCCTGGAAGGCAGGGTTATTATTATCCCCATATGTTGAAGAAACTGAGTCAAACAGAGGCTAAATGGTTCAGGGTCACTCAACTAGCAGGTTCCCAAAGAAGGATTTAAATGGAAATCTTCCTGAGTCCATGTCCAGCATTCTATCCAATGGGCCACCGGGATGCCTCCAAAGTTCACTAACATCATCCCATCCTCCCCAAGCTATGACCCCATTCTTTTCTTTTTCTTTGCTTCACATTCAATATGGCTTCAATACAGAGGTCCTTTGTGTTGGTTCTGAGCATTCATCTCCAGCCTGAGCCAAATCCCAGGCCTTAGCCCTTCTCTTTTTCAGTACTGACATGTGCCCCTCTATTTGAAGATTTCAATTGAGTATGACATCCTCTGAAGGAGTGTCGTGCATTGGACTGCAAGTCGCCGCATCAAACAGACTGAGAGCTGGAAGGGGCCTCTGAGATCCACTTCTCCAACCCCTTCGTTTGTAGGTTAGGAAACTGCCGTCCAGAGAAGTGACTGGTCCAAAGTCACTGAGCTAGCATGAATGTCAGATGTGAAAAAAAAAATCTACCTCCTCTGGCTCTCAACTCAGTCCTCTTCCATTGTGCCAAACTGTTAAACGCCTATCTCCTAGACTTACCAGCTATTTAATGTGGGGGAGGGGAAGGGGGAGATTGCTTTATCAGCCTCAGTTTCCCAATCTGCAAAATATGGTAATAATTCCGTCTGGACCTACTTTAGAGAGCTTTGTACATCTCAAAACACTTTATGAAGGCCAGGTAGGTAGCTTGGTCGAGGCGGCAGGATGTAGCAGAGAGTGGGCTTACCTTAGAGTTGGAAAGAATTAAATGAACATCCCGTTTCTGATTCAAACTAGCTGTGTGAGCACAGACAAGTCATTTAACCTGTCTGTGCCACCAAGCAACTCCTTAAGGTTACAATTTATAAGTAAGTTGAAAAATCTGCTTTGGTGGAAGAAATTTTCATACCAAGAGTTCTGGTGCAGTGGATAAAGAGCTGGGTCTGAATTCATGAAGACCTGAGTTCAAAACCAACCTCAGACATTTACTAGCTGTGTGACCCTGAACAAGTCACTTAACCCTGTTTGCCTCAGTTTCCTCATCTGTAAAATGAGCTGGAGTTGTGCGACCCTCAACAAGTCACTGAATCTCTCTTTCAGTTTCCTCGACTATAAAAATGGGATAATAATAGCACCTGCTTAGAAGGTTTGTCATGAGGAACAAATGAGATAATCTTTGTTTAAAAAAATGTGTTTGTCACAGAGCCTTGTGCGTAGTAGGCACTATATAAATATATTTTCCCTCCCTGCCTCTGAACCCACAAATGATCTCATAGGTCCAGACCCTTCATAGACTCAACTGAAAACAAAAAATTAAAACAAACCAGGTTGGAAAAAACATTTTTTTTCTGGATTTGCATATTAACTCCTCAACTTTCTTGGCAGCTAAGTGGCATAGTATAGAGAGTATGAGACTGGAAGTCAGGAAGACCTGAATTCAAATCCAGCCTCAGACACTAGCTATAAAAGGCATAGCCCAGGCAATACCCAAGCTCTCTCAACTCCCATTCCCTCATCTATAAAATGAAGATAATAGTAGCGTATCCTCTTAAGGTTATGTGTAAGAAGCTTTGCAAGGCCTAATATGTAATATAAATACTAGTTAGTGTCATTATCTGTGACGTACTGATTTTAAGGCTCCCTCTACGGATAGTCATTACTTTCATCTACTGTCCCTTTCAAATATTGAAATATCTCATCTCTCCATGGGATTTTTGCAAATGCAAAACAAACAAACAAAATCGTTTAGTTTAAGTGGCATTTAAAATAAACACACTGTTTACCTTCCCAGTGAAAACCTGATTTAAAGGGGGGAAATCTTGTTTCAGTTAGCAACTTATTTTCACTGTAATTATAGGTAAAGTATTCTACACAAAAGCAACTCTGAGAGGCAATTATCTCTGATGGAAAAGCAGAACAAACCTAGAATGGGCGCGTAGAGAGTGCTAGGGAGATTTCCCTCTGAGTTCCAGGATATTTACCAACATTTCTCACTTTTTTTAAGGCTCGGTGGTTTTGCCGATTGCAGACAATGTTCTATATTAACTCCTTGATTTCTCTATTGGTGGAAATTGCTTTGGTTACTACAAAAAGTAACTATGGAGGTGCTAGGATATTGCTACCTGTGGAAAAGGCTTGTTTCCCATACTTTCAGCAGAGAGGTAGAAACAGTACATATGGAACGTGGTATGTATAGCCAGAACACAGTTGTATTCATGATTGGTTTTTGTGTCATTTAAAAAGGTTTGAGAGACATAATTTCTGGGTAATTTAATCATCTGATTAATAATGCCAGCATGCTTATTGATAAAAGGATGGTCATTTGGCGATCTCTTTTTTAGCTATAGGTTCCCAAAGTGGGTGATACCACCCCCTGGGCAGTGCTGGAACGATCCAGGGAGAAGGTAGTAGCCTTTAGGTGCAGTTGGGGGGGGCATTGCATAAAAATAGGGTGGGGGGAAAGAAAACTATCTATAGTCATATGAAAAAAAGGCTCTAAATCACTATTGGAGAGAGAAGGGTAAATGAAAACAGCTCTGACGTACCACATCATACCTAACATGACAAAACAGGAAAATGAAAATTGTTGGAAAAGATGTGGGAAAATGGAAAACTAATGCATTGTAGGTGGAGTTGTGAAAAGGAAAATGATAACTATTGGAAAAGATGTGGGAAAAAGGAACACTAACGCATTGTTGGTGGAGTTGTGAACTGATCTAACCATTCTGGAGAACAATTTGGAACTGTGCCCAAAGGGCTATAAAACTCTGCATACCCAATAGCACTACGAGATCTGTATCCCAAAGAGATTATAAAAAAGTGAAAAAGGACCATCATGTGCAAAAATATTTATAACAGCTTTTGTTGCAGTGGCAAAGAATTGGAAATTGAGGGAATGGCCAGCATGCATCAGCAGGAATATGTGTGTGTGTGTTATGACTTATTTACAATATAATACTATATGGTTACATGATACAATACTGCATCATCAAAATATCGATGCAAGAAAAAATCACAAATTTACAATAAATTATTAAATTTAAGATGTGTTATTATATATATGTATACATATGCACATATGTATACGTATATATTTATATGATGCAAATTTCAAAAAAATGTTAAAAGGTTAAAGAAATGATATTTCCAGGGGGATGCTGAGAAATTTTGCTTTTTTAAAGGGAGCGGTAAGCCAAGGCAGTTTGGGAACTTCTGTTTTAGACCAAAGACAGTCATGGCAGCAGGCTCATGGCTTATATGCCCATTGGAAGAGGGGTGTTCCTGAGGGTGGCTATCAACTATGATTGGTTAACAGTTAATAAGAAAAATTATATTCCAATGAGGGGCTGGACCTGAACTTTATGTCATTTTTTTCTTAAGTTATACCCAACCTTAGGCAGTCAATGAAAAGAATTTATTGTCACCCAAACCTGAGTACAGCACAATGGCTGCCCCACCTGGGTGGGGTCTGGATAGAGGAGTAGGTTAGCTCAACCTTCAGAGACTGTGGTCTTGAAATGAGTATGGAAGAAAAGGGGGCAAATTTAAATCTCCCCAAGTCATTGATTATTAATAATCATTTCTCTCATTTCATTCATTACAAAGGAGGATTTAATAATAGCCAAATAGTTAACAAGACATAATTGTGGTATAAAACCAAAAGGTATTAACAACATTGTCAAAAAGAAAAAAAAACATGTTTATTTCTTCAGAGGACAGCCTAAGAAGATTCATTAATTGAATGATAATTAAACATTAAGCTATAACAACATACTTTGGAATCACATTGACTGCAAAGTTCACTTCAACCTTTTGGGTTTACCGTGGGCAAGGATGGTCATTGCTGATATTTATAGAGATGAGTAGGAGACAACCAACTCCTAGAACAACAAAATCTGATCTGTCTCTGGTGAAAGTTTAAGCCACCTAGGAGAGAAGATTGTCTATTTTCTTTTTGAGTAGGTGAAATAGTGGGGGAATAAATGATCTGAAGATATGAGCTCCAATCCCGGCTCTGTCATTTACCAGCTGTGTGACCATAAGCAAGTCACTTAAACACTCCGTGCCTCAGTTTCTTTATCCGTGAACTGGAAAGAATAATAGTAAATTATTGCTCTCCCAAGTTCTTTGTGTGGAAAGCACTTAGTAGACCTTAGAGAGCTAATGTAAGTTGCTAATAATTAGCTATCCAGAGATGGGAAATGTCTTCTTCTCTGAGAAGGAGCAGCCAATGTTTTGTCCAAGGGCAAGGAATTTAGAGGGTGTCACCTCAACACACTGGCATATGCTTTGTCTCCTACCCACTCAGCTCCTAATAAGGGCTCTGTTTCAGGGTATACTTCACCTCTATGTGATGGCAGTCCCACCTCTCCTTGCCGCTTGCCCCAAATACAAAACTTTGTACTCTACCCTCAGGAACCACACGTCCTCAGCCCTGAATACTTCTGTTGAAAATAAGCGGCCTGTTTGGTCCCACAGCTCTTGAAATCAAATGGTCCTCAAATATTTATTAAATGACTACTCTGTGTCAGGCATGAAGCTAGGCACTTGAGATAAAGGGGAAAAAAACAGTTTTTACCTTCAAGCAACTATATAACTTCTCCTTCAAGCAGTTAATAACAGCATAATCCCAAGAGTATTGGAATATAGGGGAAAAAAAAAAAACATGGCTAGTCCAGTCACTTAAAGACACAGCCCAGACTGTGACAAAGCCTCAGGAATCTCAGCCCCATACGTTTTCCCAGTTGCCTCATGGAAGTACTCAATTCCCTTGATGAATAGTTTTATGAAATCACATAACATAAGGCACTGGAAATATGCCTTGAAACGCCATTCAGACTCTGTGTACAAAGCTGACAGTAACAATTGGGAAATGGCTCCATTCCCCTGCCTCTCCGCCTCCTCCCACTCCACAGTCAACACAAAACAGCCTTCCAAAATCTATTTAAGTCTTGTTTCAGTTCTCAGTGCCTTACATAATATTGATTGCCTTAACGAAGCAACGACATATTGCAGGTTGTCTCAGGGAAAATGAAGAAAAATGGCGGAAACCAGAGGAACCAAACTTGGCCTTCGGCCCCGAATCCAGTGGAAACAATTATACCAGAGCCTGCAGTCTCCCATTTACCAGCAAACTCAAAGCAAATGGCTGTTAAAATCATCAAAAAGCAAAATTGCTCCGACCCCAAGAGAGGTGGTCACAATCACACACATGCAGCTGTGCTCCTGCTTGAGCTATAGGCAACAAATCTTGGTAAGAAAATGACAGTCACACTGGTACTTCCGAAGGTTATCCCTATGAGCAAAGGCTGCTGCTACCCAACAGAAGCACTGAGAAGTGTAAACCATTCCCTTCCCTTCATTTGTGGAAGCACAAATGTACCTGGATGCAAAACCTAAGGAGAAATAACAGGATAGGGCGACAGGGACTTTGTCCCAGGACGTCAGATTTAAAATCCTGATAGCACCTGTAACCTATTGGCAAGGTAGAAATAGTAGAGATTAGCAGCTAGTTGGGAAGAAGAATTATGGGAAATGTTTGAAACGCCATCATGGAAGAGGAGGGATTACATTTGTCCCCAAAGGGCAGAAGGAAGGATAACTGGTAGAAAATGACAAGAGGAATATGTAGGCTTGATGTCCAGGGAGAAAACAAACAAACCCTTTTCCACACACACACACACACACACACACACACACACACATACCATTAAAAAAGTCACTATGAGCGTTTTGGTGATTCTTTTCTCCCCAACACAGTGATCCTTCTCAGATGCCTAATTGCAACATGGAAAAATAATCATGTATTCCTAAAAGTACTGTCAACAGATGTCAAATTCTAGAAAGGCCTAGGTGGACACAAAACATAAGGAGACTTAACTAGGGTAGGATTATTGCAATTTTGTCTAAGGGTACCAAATTTAGAATCCTGATAGCATTTTTAATCTACTGGCAGGGTAGGAAACAGTAGAGATTAGCAAGTTGTTGGGAGGAAGAATGTGGGAAATATTTGAAATGCTATCATAGTAGCTGGTAGTAAGTAATAATAGATAGCTGGAAAATATTCTGCATAGATTATGGAATGCACAATGTGTCTGACATCCACAGATCAGCTCCAGGTTCATAGAACTTCACTGATAGATCAGCCTCCATGTGGTGATTTTTTTTTTCTTTTCTTTTTTTTTTGGCGGGGGAGCGATGCAAATTCAGAAAGACCATCACTAGTTCCTAAAGCAATCCAGTTCACACTGGTGAAATGAGAGTCTATTAAAACATTAAAATATAAAGTAAACTTCTAGTTTCAGAGTATTAGATTTAGAAAAATTCTTAGCTGGTCAACAAATACTTACTAGCAATCACCAAGTCCAATCCTCACATTTTACTATTGAAAAGCTGAGCCCCAAAGAGGCTGTGCCTTGACTGTAATTTCAGAGGTCCAGGATTTCTTGGTATCATAGGATCTTACATCTACAGCTGCATGGGACTTCAGAGGACATCTTGTTCAATCCCTTCACTTCACAGATGAGGAAACTGAGGGCCAGAGATGCTAAGTGACTTGTATAAGGTCATACAGTCAATAATAGGATTTCATAGAATCATTGGATCTTAAACCTAAGCCTGAAACGGATACCTGAGGTTATCCCCTTTGTTTTATGGATGAGGAAACCAAGCCCATGAGAGCTAAAGATCACTTGTCCAAGTTACTCAGGTAGTGAAACAGCTAGGATTTCATAGTTTTACATACTAAAACTTACATACTATGTTTAAAAAACACGCATTGTTTTTTAAAAGGCTTTTGAAAATATGGAGTAGTCCAGAACAGAAAAAGATAGAAGTGTGTGTGTGTGTGTGTGTGTGTGTGTGTGTGTGTAAAGGAAATTAGTTAAATCAATTGGTAATAGATAAAGATATTGATGCTGGCATACATGTCTACTTTGAAGCCTAAAAAGAGAAAGAAAATACTTCAATCCAATAACTCCTAAGATATATTTATGAAGAACCAGTTTTTGGATGGGATTTGAGCAATTCAGGACAGAATATGAACTATGACATGGGCAAAATGACTCGAATCGCTTGACAAAAGGAGCTAGCTGATGCTTCCTTTGTTAACAGTTGATGGTCTAAAGGGCAGAGATGGAATAGTCAATAAAAACTGAGAGAGAGAGAGAGAGAGAGAGAGAGAGAGAGAGAGAGAGAGAGAGAGAGTAAGAAAGAAAGGAGCTTCAAGGATACCAACTAAGATAAAGCACTATATGAAAAACTTAAGAGCTTTGGGACATTGTGGTCCCTCAGTTCATTTACATATAACATTCAAGACTTTAACAGAATGAGAAATCATAAATATTTGGAGACTGGGGTATGATTAAAAAATGACTGTTGGTTTCACAAGGAAAACTTGTTGCTTTTTAAAGGAAAGGAGTACTAGAAGGCTCTCATTGAATAAGAGACAGAGGATGACACTAACAACATGGTAAAGAAACTGAAGAACCTAATGGTAGAAGCAAGAGGCAGGGGTCAGAAAAGTGACTCTATCAGAGCTATATGTAGGAAGAGACCACTCATGGGAACAGTCATCTGACAGAAGGCTTCAATTACCTAATTCCTGAGTGGTTGGAGAGAAGCTCAGCATGACTGAAGGAATGTTTTAATTTCAGACACTGCTTTTCACCTCCCCCTAAAGCTCAAGACATACAGCTTCTCAGAAGAGAATGTTGTTCTTCAGAGAAAAACGGAAAGAAGAAGACAAGCACTGTAGCTGCTTTGCCATAATAACAATGATGATAACATTACCGATAATAATAGCTAATTTTTGCATAGTACTTTGTAGTTTACAAAGCATTTTGCTCATATCACTCACTTGATCATCACAATGACTGTTTGAGGCAGGAACTACTATCTACATCTTCCATACGAGGAAACTGAAGTAGACAAGCTTTGTGTGGCTTGCCTTGGGTCACATGGCAATCTAGCTGCATAATGGCTAGAACGCTAAACTTAGAGTCCTAAATCCTTGAATTCGAATCTTGCCTCAGACACTTACTAGCTAGCTGGATTACTCGTTTAACATCACTCGGTCACACTGTTTTCATTTGTAAAATGAAGATGATAAAATTATCTTCCAGGGTTGTCATGAGTATCAAACAAAATAACATATGTAAGGCACTTTGAAAGTCTTAATTTGTTATTAAATGCTGGCTAGTAGTAAGGTAGTAGTAGTAGTTAGCAGCAGCAGTAGCAGTAGTAGAAGTAGTAGTAGTCGTAGTGGTAGTAGTATCATCAGGGCTCCTATTTAGCTCATCCTGACTCCAAATCTAGAATTCTGTTTAAAACTAAGGGTAATTTGTCCTGTCCAGAAAGTCAATTTGAGCTGATTGCTATGAGCTCTCTTCTGAAGAGAAAATGTAGCGTTTTGGTAAACATACAGCTGACTGGGCTTTATCACCCAAAGATTGCCAGCTTGAATCAGCTTTGTAGTTCTCTAGCTTAACAGGAATTACTGTTTAAATGAAGAGTGTGACATTTTTCTAATGTGTTTTTAAGAGTGATTGTAAGTTGAAAGGACTTATAAATGTTATATCAGCTAGAGTATAATTGAGGATAGGATTTTCTCAGTTGGAGAACAGTGAGGACCTAGAGAGAAACAGTTAGCAGAGAAATGGCGTCATGTGGTGCAGATGTTACTTAATACACCAATGACATTAAAGTCTGAAGTCTAGATTTATTAGATACCCTGAGTATATGAATTTCCCTCCCACGTATGTGTCCATTCTCTTCCACAGGTACTTATACAGTGAATTGATTAAAACATATAACCTAGGTATAAGTATGGATTGTGAAATCTTTTATGTTTCAACAATTTTCTGTATGAGTAGTTGTGGCATTATTTCTTTTGCTTTATTGAGAAGTAAATAGTTATGTTAAAAAATCTGTGTTATTATTGTCAGTGGCTGGATTGTGTAAATAGATATGTACTGGTGGGGGCTCGAGGGCTAAGATGGTGAATAGAGGCAATATATTCCCCTTCAACAGGGTTACCAACCTTAGGATGTTGAGAGAATTTGAATGTAATTGTATGGTAGTGGTCAGTTTGGGGGAGCTAAAATCTTCCAGTATGGTTGGAGTAATTGTCACCCCAAAGATGAGGAGACAGCAATATAGATGAGAGGCATAAGGTACTACAGACTATTTATTCATAGGTACCACAACCTGTATGCCCACAGTTATGATAGGATCATAAATGTAGACCAAACTCCTTATTTTATAGAGGAGAAACTAAAATCCAGGGAGGTTAATTAACTTAATTATGACCATGCATTCAATGTCAAAGCCAGGATTTGAGCCACTCCCTGATTTCAAGTCCAGGAATCCTTCTGCTGTCCCAGAATGCTTCTCACTTCCAAGATAGAAGTTATTACTGGATAAACTAGAAATGCTATTTTAGCCACACACACAGAAAGGCATAGAAGCAATGACAGGATCTTTAGGGAATATACATCTCCAAAAGTGATGACTTCAAGTAGGACAATGCTCAGTTACATGCTTAAAGTCTGATACCTCTGTGAAACTATGCCACCAGGAAATTTGATATCCCTAATATAGATCGGAACATTCCACAACCTTGCCTACCTTTCCTCATAAACAATACTTCTTCCGTTTCTGTGGAGGGCACTGGCTAACCCTTAGTCTATGGGTGGGGAACCTGTGGCTTCGAGACTGCAGGTTCCTCACTTCTGCCTTGGTCCCTGACTGCTCTCTCATAATTTCCACCTCTTGAAATCCCTGGTTCTCTTTCAGGCTCAACTTAAATGCCACCTCTTATAAGAGGCCTTTCTTGACTAATTCAATCAACACTGAAAAAGCACAAGGCATTGTCTTACCCACTGTTGATAAAAAGACAAGCAATCCAGCCAAGGCATTAGAAGAAATCAGTCAACTGAGGGGAATGAATATATACACCTCTAAGTAAATATAAAGTATATATGAAGCAATTTCCAGTGGAAGAGAGTCCTAATCCCTGGGAGGATGAAGAAAGATCTCATGACATCAAACACTGAAGAAATTAGGGATTTTAAGAGGCAGGGGGGAGAAGAAATATGGAGAACTACCTGAGTACAGGTATGGGGTTGGGAAATAGAATGTTTTATATGAAGAAGGTCAGTTTGCTTGGAATGGAGAGTACAGGAAGCATATTAATATGAAATATTACTGGAAAAGTAGGTGTGAGTCAAATTGTGGTAGGTTTCAGATGTCAGACTAAAGTTTGTTTTTTCCTGACTCTATCAAGTAGGATTTCTTTTTAGCCATGTTGTATTCAATATTTTCCATCAGTAACTTGGACGAAGGCATGGATAAGGAAGGTTAATCAAATCTATTGATGATACAAAGCCATGAGGATAGCTGACAACCCTTGGGATGATAGGATCAAGGTCCAAAAAAGGCTAGAATCATGGGTTCAAACCTAGAGGAAACGTATGAATTCACATAAATGTTAAGCTTTGTACTTGGATTCAAAAAAAATCTGTTCAAAAAGACATAATATGTGAGAAATACAGCTAGACCCTATATAGGGCCACAATAACTCTTTTGTCGCCTCATCTTTGAAATTCCTAACTTCTTCCATATGCACAGACCAGTGTGTCACCTCCAAAAGGAGAGTCTTCCTGGTACCACCCATCCTCACGTTGTTAATGTTCTCTCTCTACTCTCACAATGACGTTATACTTTTTCTACACTTTGCATTTACTTATCTGTGTGTATGTTGTTTCCCCCCAAGTAGAATGTAAGCTTCTTGAAGACAGGGACTTCTTTTTTTGTTGTTGTTGTTGCTGTATGCCCAATACCTAGTGCAGTGACCTTGCACGTGGTAGAGGATTAGGGGTCAGAGTCAAGTAAGTGCTTACCTTATAGCCGAGAAGATAAAAGTTTGAATCCTGACACTTAATAGCTATGAAACTGAGCATTTAACCTTTCTCAGACTCCACTTCTTCATAAAGGGGGTGGAATAATAGCATTGACCTCATACTGTCATTATAATGATCAAATGAGATAAGATAGGTAAAATTCTTCGCAAACTTTAAAATGTTATATAAATGTTGACTATAATAATAAGTATTATTAATCATAATAAATGCTTATTGTCTTCAATGGGAAGATAAAAGAACCAAGGAATAGGGGGTGAGAGGAAGAGAACAGGTTAAAATTTAGTACTGAGGTTGCTGAGAAGGCATGCCAGTTCATCTGGATGAGGGCCCTCCAAAAAAACTCCTAAATGTCATTTTCTCACCTTCCCTCAGTCTAAGCTTCAGTTTTCTAACTTGCCCTGTCACCCCCAGATAGGAGATTTAGAGCTGGAGGAGACTTTGGAAGTCACCATCCTACCCCTTTGTTCTATAGACATGAAAACCGAGGCCCAGAAAAAGTGACATGAATTCCCCAGCTGATGTCACACAAGCAACGCCAATGAATTGCTATTTGAACCAAAGTCATCCAACTCTTAATCCCCTTTAATCCATTCCTTTTTCCATTGTACACATTGGCTCTCTTCAAAGGACATTCAGGTTGTGGGAGCATCCCTACGAGAACGCATAAAAGATCAACTACAGCCTTCCTTTTAATACCTTACATTTCTCCCTCTCTCAAAAAATGCCCAAAGGGAAACTAACTAAAATTAGTGGCCAGGACACTCAACAATCTGGAATGCCTCTGTTCATAACACTTTCTGGTTGTTTAATTACTGTTTTATTTTTTTTTTCTGTCATGTCTAACCCTTTTATTTTGGGGAGTTTTTTTTTTTTTAGCAAAGATACTGAAGCGGTTTGCCGTTTCCTCCTCCAGCTCATTTTATAGATGAGGAAACTGAGGCATACAGAGGTGACCGACTTGCCCAGAGTCAGTAAGTGTCTGAGACGAGATTTGAACTCAGGAAGAGGAGTCTTCCTGATTCCATGCCTGGTGCTCTATCCACTGCACCATCCAGCTGCCCAATATTTTCTAGGATCATAAATTTAGTCCTTGAAGCAATCCAACTAATCCAAGCTCTTCATTTTATAGAGGACACTCACGTTCTTTGTCAGAAGATTATAGATTTAGAGTTGGAAGGAACCACTGAAGTTACTTTGGCCAACTGCCCCATTTTATAGATGAGGAAACAGACCAAGGAAGGTGAGGTTGCTCTTGCAAATCTCACTCTTGCTTAGAATAAGTCATGGAGCTGAGATTTAAAGCCAGATCAAATTAAATACTTTTCCCCTGACTCATGAATTCAAATAATTAACATACAGGACACAGGACTATCTAGCAAACAAAGACAGTACAGCCTGAGAAACCCTGAGCAGCTAGCCAGTCTCCTTTGCAAGCAGAATTATTTTCCAGTCATTTGGTGCATTCCCTTGCTAATAGCACTTCTTGAATAAGATTCCACGGTGAACTCTGCCCACCGCAACCTCCTAAGAAATCTAAATTCACAATGATAAGGAAATTAAACAGCAAAAGGATGAGGAATAGAAGTAAAACAATTTTCCTGCATATTGGCCAAGGACAATAGCCCCAAATCGTAAACATCGCCTTGCATTAACCTAAGAACCCAGAATATTATTTTCCATTTAAAATGACCAGTGTCATAAGGAACTTATTATTACTCGACAAAAGGTTGACAACGACCCCCCCCCCTTCAGATGATGCTCTCTCTCTCTCTCTCTCTCTCTCTCTCTCTCTCTCTCTCTCTCTCTCTCTCTCTCATTGTCACCCAGCTTCCCGGGAGATCACTTACACCTTTGAACAACAAACTCTGGTTGGAAATAAATTAATAACCAACTGTTTATAATGCATTCTTTATTAACAGAAGTGTTTCAGGGGTCACCTTCAGAAAAAGGGCTCCTTCCAAACAGTAAGACTGATTAAGAGAGGAGAGTTTTTCTTCACGGTTTGGTAAAGGAAGCCTGAGTTATTTATTTATCTGTTTTGCATTGTGCCATTAGAAATATTGTGGGGAATCTATGTCACTAATTAATAAAAATGTGTTACTCTATTTTGAATAAGAATGTAGCCATGCCTTTATTAAAATTAATGAGACCAGTCGCCAGAGGATCCGGGCTTTCATTCCATTAATTCGGAGAAAGCATCCAGTCAGAGACATGGAGGGAGGAAATGGATTTCGGTCAAAGTCAACACTGGAACGCTAATACTATTTGGTTAGAAAGTGTCTATTGCCAGCCTTGTATGACTTTCATCTGTTAGGCAGTCTAGCTTAAACCTAAAATGAGATTAAATTCCCAATGATCCACACGAACAAATCACAATGCTCCATCATTATCTTGCCTATTTACTCAGCATTAGACCTGGGGATTCAAAGACACAGAGTAGTACAACAGAAAGAGTGTTATATTTGGAGTGAATTTGGCATCATCAGAACCAAGTTCAAACTCTGGTTCTTTTGTGGTTCTAACTATGTGACTTAGAGAGGAAAGGATGGTACAGAGGAACAAATATTGATTGTGAAGTCAAAGGACCTGGGTACAAGTTTTACCTCTTACCTGCTTACTGCCTCTATTATGATGGACAAATTAATTCTTGTTTCTTGATTTATAAAATGTGGATGTTAGACTAGCCAACCTTTGAGATCCTTTCCTACCCTAGATCTCTGATTCTATAATTCACTTAACCTCTCTGGGTGTGAGTTTCCTTTTCCTTAAAACCAAGGCTTTAGATTAGCTGAAATCTAAGGTTCTATCCACATCTATAATACTATGGCTTTGAGTAACACAGACTCCCAACTCTGAACCTTGTTTCTTTTTATGTAAAATGAGAGGGCTGGACTCATTGGCCTCAGTGGTCTCTTTCAGCTCTGAATCAATCAAGAACAGTAATGCAAGGTTCTAAGACAACTCCAAAAGACTCAAGGTGGAAAATATCATCCACATCCACATGCAGAGAAAGAACTATGGAATTTGAATGCAGATCAAAGCAGACTGTTTGTTCATGTTTTCTTTTGTTGTTTTGTTTTGTTTCTTCTTTTTTCTAAAAAATTTATTTAATATATTTAGTTTTCAGCATTGATTTTCACAAAAGTTTGAATTACAAATTTTTCCCCATTTCTACCCTCCCCCCACTCCAAGATGGCATATATTCTGGTTGCCCCATTCCCCAGTCAGCCCTCCCATCTGTCACCCCACTCCCCTCCCATCCCCCTTTCCCTTCTTCTCTTGTAGGGCAAGATAAATTTCTATGCCCCGTTGCCTGTGTATCCTATCTCCTAGTTCCATGAAAAAACTTTTTTGTTGTTGTTGTTGTTTTTGAACGTCTGTTTTTAAAACTTTGAGCTCCAAATTCTCTCCCTTCTTACCTCCCTACCCACCCTCCCTAAGAAAGCAAGCAATTCAACATAGTCCACATGCGTGTCATTATGTAAAACCCTTCCACTCTACTCATGTTGTGAAGGATTAACTATGTTTTGCTCCTTCCTAACCTATCCCCCTTTGTTGAATTTTCTCCCTTGACTCTGTCCCTTTTCGAAAATGTTTGTATTTTATTATTACCTCCTTCCCCTATCTGCCCTCCCTTCTATCATCCCCCCTTTTTTATCTTCTTCCTCCTTCTTTCCTGTGGGGTGAGATACCCGAATGAGTGTGTATGGTATTCCCTCCTCAGGTCAAATCTGATGACAGCAAGATTCACTCATTCCCCCTCGCCTGTCCCCTCTTCCCTTCCTACAGAACCACTTTCTCTTGCCACTTTTATGCAAGATAATTTACCCCATTCTATCTCTCCCTTTCTCCCTCTCTCAATATATTCCTCTCTCATCCCTTAATTTGATTTTATTTTTTTAGATATCATCCCTTCATATTCAACTCACCCTGTGCCCTTTGTGTACATATATATATATGTATATATATACATACATACACATATATATACCTACATATATACATACATAGACACACATATGTATATATATACGTATACACACATATATGTATATATGCATATTCCTTTCAGCTACTATGATATTGAGGTCTCATGAATCATACACATCATCTTTCTATGTAGGAATGTAAACAAAACAGTTCCACTTTAGTAAGTCCCTTATGATTTCTCTTTCTCATTTACCTTTTCATGCTTCTCTTGATTGTTGTATTTGAAAGTCAAATTTTCTATTCAGTTCTGGTCTTTTCACTGAGAAAACTTGAAAGTCCTCTATTTTATTGAAAATCCATATTTTGCCTTGGAACATGATACTCAGTTTCGCTGGGTAGGTGATTCTTGGTTTTAATCCTAGCTCCATTGACCTCCGGAATATCATATTCCAAGTCCTTCGGTCCCTTAATGTGGAAGCTGCCAGATCCTGTGTTATTCTGATTATTTTTCCACAATATTCAAATTGTTTATTTCTGGCTACTTGCAGTATTTTCTCCTTGACCTGGGAGCTCTGGAATTTGGCGACAATGTTCCTAGGAGTTTTCTTTTTGGGATCTATTTGAGGAGGCGATCTGTGGATTCTTTCAATTTCTATTTTCCCTCTGGCTCTAGAATATCAGGGCAATTCTCCTTGATAATTTCTTGAAAGATGACATCTAGGCTCTTTTTTTGATCATGGCTTTCAGGTAGTCCAATAATTTTTAAATTATCTCTCCTGGATCTATTTTCCAGGTCAGTGGTTTTTCCAATGAGATATTTGACATTGTCTTCCATTTTTTCATTCCTTTGGTTCTGTTTTATAATATCTTGATTTCTCATAAAGTCACTAGCTTCTACTTGCTCCAATCTCATTTTTAAGGTAGTATTTTCTTCAGTGGTCTTTTGGACCTCCTTTTCCATTTGGCTAATTCTGCTTTTCAAGGCATTCTTCTCCTCATTGGCTTTTTGGAGCTCTTTTGCCATTTGAGTTGGTCTACTTTTTAAAGTGTTGTTTTCTTCAATATATTTTTCAGTATTTTTTTGGGGTCTCCCTTAGCAAGTCATTGACTTGTTTTTCATGGTTCTCTTGCATCATTCTCATTTCTCATCCCAATTTTTCCTCTACTTCGCTAACTTGCTTTTCCAAATCCTTTTTGAGCTCTTCCATGGCCTGAGCCCAGATCATTTTTTTCTTGGAGGCTTTTGGTATAAGCTCTTGCACTTTGTTGACTTCTTTAGGCTGTATGTTTTGGTCTTCTTTTTCACCAAAGAAGGATTCCAAAGTCTGAGACTGAATCTGGGTGCGTTTTCACTGCCTGGCCATGTTCCCAGCCAACTTACTTGACCCTTTAGTTTTTGTCTGGGTATGACTGCTTGTAGAGCAAAGAGTACTTTGTTCAAAGCTTGAGGGGATGCGCCATTGACTTCAGAGCTATTTGTATACAGCCAGCTCTGCCACCCCAGCACTCCTCCTTCCTCAAGAACCACCAACCCGGACCTGATGCAAATCTTCAGCAGGCTCTTCACTCCTGCTCTGATCTGCCACTTAATTCCTCCCACCACATGGGCCTGGGGCCAGAAGTAACTGCAGCTGTAGTTCTGTAGCTGCACCTCCCCCACTGCCCCTGGGGCGGTGGCTGAACCTCGAACTCTGTCCCCTGAAGCTTTTCCCACTAACCTTCTCTGTTGTCTTTGGTGTTTGTGGGTTGAGAGGTCTGGTAACTGCCACAGCTCACTGATTCAGGGTGCTAGGGCCTGTCCTGCCCGGCTCCTGATCTGGCTGGTCCTGCTGCCTCCCACGCTGAGCTCTGCTCCCCTCCACTCCGTGTGTGATAGACCTCATCCAGAGACCATCCAGGCTGTCCTGGGCTGGATCTCTGCTTCCCTCTGCTATTTTGTGGGTTCTGCAGTTCTAGAATTTGTTCCAAGCCATTTTTTATAGGTTTTTGGAGGGACGTGGTGGGGAGCTCACGCAAGTCCCTGCTTTCCAGCTGCCATCTTGGCTCCACCCCCCTTGTTTCTTCTTTCTTATGGTTCATCCCATTGGTTACAATTCTTCTTTACAACAGGACTAATGCTAAAATAGGTTTAATATGAATATATGTGTAGAGGCTATATCAGATTGCATGCCATCTTGGGGAGAGGGGAGGAAAGGGAGGGGGAGAAAATTTAATACTCAAAAGCTTGTGGAATGTTATAAGCTAAAAATAAGTAAATATATTTATTTTAAAAAATCAATCAAGAAGCATTTATTAATTGCTGACTACTGATGATTTATCAGACAGTGTAGGATATAGCTATCATTCATACATAACTGTTAGGTGCCAGGTGCTAGGTGCCAGGCTAAGTGCATCTCATTTGATCCTCACAATTATCCTGGGAGGTAGGTGATATAATTGTCCCCATTTTAAAGTTGAAGAAACCGAGGAGAACTGGGGTTAAGTGAATTGCCCAAGGTCACACAGCTAGTAAATATCTGGGGTAGTATTTGAACTCAGATCTTTTTTTTACTCAAATTCTCATGCTCTGTCCACTGCACTACCCTGGCCTCAAGGACTCCACAGGGAAAAACAAATAAACAAAACACCAACAAAAACCCCAAAATGTACATATATAGGTATATACAAATTGATAACAATACAAAAAGTTTTCAGAATCAGTGTGTTTTATTTTATTATTATTATTAATGAGACAGTTGGGGTTAAGTGACTTGTCCAGGGTCACACAGCTAAAATATATCAAGTGTCCAAGGCCAGATTTGAATTCGGGTCCTGTACTCTATCTATTGTGCCATCTAGCTGCCCTCTCAGTGTGTTTTAGTGGGTAGAAAGCTAGCTTCAGAGCCAGGAAGATCTGATTCAAGTCTCCTTTCTGTCCCATACTGCTTATGTGATCCTGGACAAATTCAATTAACTTCTCAGTGTCTTAAGCGATTTCTAAATCTATAAGATGCAAAGATGCTCACCTGCATTTGTAAATGGAGTTTCCCTAAGACAATGAAGAAGGCTCCAGTCCTACTGCCCATTTTAATTCTAAGCAGGTGGCAGCACCAGCAGGTAGGGGACTGACAAAAAGCCTCTCATGTGGAAGACAGCATTTGAGCTGAACTCTGAAGTTAAATATTCTAAAAGGCAGAGGAGATGTGTAGTAGGCATGGGGGCCAGACTGAGAAAAAAGGGCACAGATGGGAGATGAAATGGCATGACAATATGAAATTCTAACTATAAGAAAAAGCACCCATCACCATAATTTCATCACCATCACCCTCTAGATCAGGGGTAGCGAACCTGTGTCCTCGAGGCCACATGTGGCCTTCTAGGTCCTCGGTTGAAACCTTTTGACTGAGTCCAAGTTTTACAGACTAAATCCTTTGATGAAGGAGATTTGTTCTGTGAAGTTTGTGTTCAGTCAAAGGGCCACACCTGAGGACCTAGAGGGCCATACGTGACCTTGAGGGCACAGGTTCCCTACCTTTGCTCTAGAAAAAACCAAACATTTTGCAAGATTTTGGTAGATATTTTGATGGATCTGTAACCCTTTTCATGTAGATATTCTTTCCAGCATTGAAGATGGTAACTCATGGAGACCCTTTCCTCTAGTATACCTCTTGTTCATGGTTTTATAGATCTGCCAAGGTGGGGTGCACTCAATGTACTGGGCTCCTTCTTCGAGTTCTCTTTACATTTTGAGGTGATCAATGCAGGACAACTTTGTTAATTATATTATTTTATTCAGTCATATATGTCCAACTCTTCTTGACCCCATTTGGAGTTTTCTTGGCAAAGATGCAATTTCCTTCTCCACCTCATTTGGAAACTGAGGCAAACACAGTTAAGTGACTTGCTCAGGGTCTCACCGCCAATAAGTGTCTGAGGCTAGATTTGAACTCAGATCTGCCTGACTCCAAGTCTGGTGCTTCATCCACTGTGCCACCTCGCTGCCCAATTACATGATTACCCCATCTTTTGGGGGGGGTGAGAGAGATCATACACTTTAATGATTCTATAGGCCACTTCTCTTGCAAATCTATCTATCTATCTATCTATCTATCTATCTATCTATCTATCATCTATTTATCTATCATTTATCATCTATCTATCTATCTCTTATCTTTGTATATACACATGTACATATGCCTATATATAAATATACCTTAAATTTTATTTTTCAACTAACAACCATTTACTTTCTCTCACCTCCATGTTCTTTTCCTCCGCTAGGGATTTTTTTTAAAGAAGAAGAAAAAGTGTCATAAAAATTTTCACAGTGAAACAAAATAAATTCCCCAGCCAAGTGAAAAAAAGTGCATCGCTTTCTCCTGTATATATTTTAAAAAGTTTTGTTGTATAATAGATCAAGGGCAAGAAGAGGCCAAAGGCCATCATATTATAGGTGAATCTGAGAACAATGGAAATAAATAGACTTACCCAAGGTCATACAAGTATTAAGCATTAGAAACAGAATTTGAACCCAAGTTCTTGGTCTCTAGAGCCAGAATCTTCCCACTGTACCGCTTTTGTTTTTCCACCATAGTCATTTTCTTTTGATTCCTCGCCCACTCATCAAGAACTCCCTTAAAATGAAAAAAAAAAAAAACGTCTTTTAGCAAGGCCAACTGACATTTTGACCCTTGTCTGAGTATCCCACAACCATTGATTGATAATGGAGTACAAAAGATGGGCACCTCTGCACAGTTCTTTCCTTGACCCCCAACTTAAATTCTTCAGAGACTATGTTAGTCCATGACTCCCAGACAAACGATTTCACCAGAAGAACAGAGTTGTTAACAAAATTGGCCCTTGATTCTGGGAGATGTTTGAGGGTCATTAAAAGCACTGTGAAATCACCTAGAGAAAGTTTAGCTCACTCTTCTCCTCCTCCTAGAGGGAGGAAAAAAGAGAGACAACAATTCTTCATTTAGAGGACATCGAGCTGTGCTCGGGTGTATGTGCCCAACAAGCTACCTAACAGAGGACTCAGTTCAGACAGAGGGCTCAGGTTATACACCCAGCCAGCCATCCCCAGGAAAAGCAAAAGAATGGTCAAGCCAACTGTTTGTCCGAATCGATCAGTCAAATGCAGCACAAGTGTACATCCAGTCATTGCTCTGTAGAGACACCCTACAGTTAAGGTTGAACTTCAAATTATGGCTCCCAAAATAGGGATCTGGGGAAAGAGGACACAACATTAGGTATGAAATCAGGGTCTTGGATATGAATCCCACCTCCAACATTTAACTAGCTGCATGAACATGGATCATTCAGCCTATAAGTAGGGAGGATTTTGTTATCCTTTTTTAGGGTTCAGTTTCTCAGGATCCAGAGCCATGGCAACGTCTAGTTTCCAGATGTTAGAAAATAACTCCCAGAATAGTCTCAAGGATCCTAGATAGTAATTCTTAGAATCATAGTTACAGGAAGTACTACTGAGATATGGGGGTGACATAATGTGATATTTACTACGCTTGCACAGAATGACAATATTGCTAAAGTTAATCTGTTAGTTTAATGTTGGCAAGATGCCTTCTTTGACTGTTGCCCTATAAAGCAAGTGGGCACTGGTCAGTGAGTGGGAACCCATTTGGGATTTGGGTAATGCAGAGAGGAATGTGTGTACCTGCCTCAACTGGCCCCCATTGAGTCTTGTGGGGATTTAGGGAGTGCACGAGCTGTGCCTGTCTGGATTAATCCCATCTAGACATAGGGATGGTTGCTCCCCCCTTCACTCCAGCCCCTGTGAGAAGGACAATTAGGGAATGCTGTAGGAGTTGGTGCTCCAATTATTAGCAACCTTCTGAGAAGACTAGACTGAATAAAGTAAGATTATTAACCCCTCCGAAGCTGTCTTCCTGTCCTTCCTGTCTGACCAGATCAAGAGCGATCCTGTCACAGGCTGGAGCCCAAAAACTCCAGTGCCCACCATGTGTTATTTGTGAAACACAGCCTCATCAAATTTAGGTTTCCCAATTGGCAACTGGGGGTTATAATTGTCTTTATGTTGATAATCATCTTTATGGTCATCTCACAGGGTGGTAGCAATGGTGGTAAGGACAGTTTGTGTGTGTGTGCTCTCAGGGAGTAGTTTCATTAGTCGAGGGAATTTCTGGACCTTTACCAATGAAAATAAGCACTTATTCTGCAGCTTATAGTCTTAAAACATTACCAAAAAAAAAGCTGTACCTCAGGTACCTGCTAAAAAACAAAAACAAAAACAAACCAGAAAGTTACCATGGGCTCTGAGAGTTTAAATGATCGGCCTAAGGTGGTGTGATTGTCATGTAGTAAAGCAGAAATTGGATTCAGTTCTTCCTAATTTCAAGGTTGGTTCTTTATCACTAAACCATGTTACCTTTTACATATATTCAGATATCTGTATACATATAGCTCCATCAGCCTCTTTTAAGACATACACGCAGCCATAAATATGTAGTTTCTTTCTCTGTAAGATTTCTGCCATAGGTCTTCTAGTTTCTACTCACACAGCTATCACTCTAGCTGAGACCTTTGTCAACTCTCCCCCAGATTATTTCAATAGTCTTTTTAACTGGTCTCCTTACCTTAAACCTATGCCTGTCCTAAGCCACCCTCCAGACAGCTGCCAAAGTGATCTATCAAGAATGTAGGTCATACCACATCTTCCCCTACTCAGTGTTGTTGGTGACGGGGGTCAGTTGTGTCTGACTTTTGTGATACCAATTGGGATTTTCTTGGCAAAGATACTGGAGTGGTTTGCCATTTCCTTCTCCAGCTCATTTTATAGATGAGAAAACTGAGGCAAACAGGGTTAAATGACTTACCCAGGGTCATGCAGCTAGGAAGTGTGTGAGGTTGAATTTGAACTCAGGAAGATTCCTAGCCCAGTGGTCTCTCCACTGCACCACCTAGCTGCTACCCCCACTCAATATTGCCTCGATAAGTAAATAATGATAGTAGTGGTGGTAGTATTTTTACAATGCTTTAAGATTTGCAAAGTTCTTTACACATGATATCTTATGTGATCCTCATGAAAACTCTGTGAATTAGGGGCTATTAATATAACACTTCAAAAATATTGGTTCATTTTATCCTCACAACAATTATCTCTATTTGACAG